>NW_024609881.1:72469166-72704960 GCF_016920785.2 Ixodes scapularis
TCCTCGCCGTGACGTCACCCCGGTTCGCCGTAAGGGGGCGCCAGGCGAACTTCTCGGGGCTAATACCTACGTCAGACACCACGCTGAACTCTGAAGTCGCTTTCGACTGGCCTCATACAACCTCATATGACGGCTTCCGCGTCTAAAATCAACTCGCCGAGACGAACGACAACGAACAAAACATCCGACAAGCTCCGGCCAATGATCCGGCCCAGCTGGGGCCAGCCACTGCGTGAGCGCTGCCATCTTTTCTGTGACGTCACGTCTTTGGTTTGGTCATGTGACGAGTTGTCAAATTTGCGTACAGTGGCAGCCGCCTTATGGGGGTCACTTTCGAGTGCAGACCGGAACCCCGGTTTATCGCTCTAAGCCCCTCTACCGCGTTGATATTCACGCGTGGAGAGCGAGATCTGGAGATAAGAGACATGCGGTTGATTGGTCCGGCGAACACGCAGCTTCCACCGCACTGTCAGTTTCCGGGTGAACCAAGCATAGAAAATGCCTTTTTCGCTTGGGCGTCGGGCGAGAAATACGATGCGGTGTTCTCTTTTTCCGGTAAGTTCGGTGCTCGTCGCGCCGTCGCGTCTTTACGCGCGCTTGTGCCCGCAGTACTGGTGGCAGCGGGCCTGCTGGTAGCGGGCCGCAGGCCGGACCACAATATAAGCACCATGGGCAGCCGCGGGCCGGTCAGAAGGCCTCCGCGGGCCGGATGTGGCCCGCGGACCGGGGTTTGGAGACCCCTGCCTTAAGGGGATGCTGAACCGAAATCTGGATTCCACAAAACACACAGCCAAAAGCGTGCAACGGGATGCTACAAACACCAAAACACCACTCATACAGCGATATCTCGAACGGATGACCGCATTTTTCAAAAAAAAAAAAAAAGGAGGCGCATTTGACAGAAATGTCACGTCACGTTTCTCCGAGAAGGAGAGGGAACGGCCTCGCGTCTTCTCCGCCTCGCCGCCGTGAGGGCGCGGAGCGAAGAGAGGAGGAAACGAGATATCTCTACGTCACGCGCCTCCTTGGCCTGGTTCAATCTCGACCTCTTTTTCCAAAGATACAACCGTCCATTCGAGATATCGCCTTACGAGTAGTGTTGTAGAGATTGTCGCGTCCCGCCTACATCTCCTGCATTTTTTTTAATGCACATTTTGGTTCATTATGCCTTTAAAGGGGCGGTGCAACGATATTCAGTTGGAATTTTTTTCATTTTACGTAGCTTACTGGCACTATACTTTGTTTCAGCCTAAGTCCAGGCGCAACCGATGCTACAAGCGCGAACTCCGGGCTGCCGGCATCTCTTCCAAGCACGCGCGCTCGAGTAGTGCAAGCACTGTTCAGAGCCACAAGCTCGCGCCTGTAGCATCGGCTGCTTCAGGACTTCAGCTAGAACGAAGTATAGTGGGGCCCATGAATACTCGCTCGCAACGTCATTGTCCAGAAAACCTCTTTGTTGAGGTTTCATTTCATTTGGACAAAAGCGAGCGTTCTCTCTCGATCACTTCTTCGGAAATCTTGATGACGTTGTTTGGAGCTCGCAGTGTCCCGCAGCTACGATATATAGTTCCCCAGTGACAATATTTGAATGCTATCCATAGATTGGAGCCGAGCATTGCGTGAGCACTTGACTTGGGCTTGCAAAAATGAATTGCTCTACAAGCATTCCGGTAGTCGCAGTGCGGAATCGCTTCAATTACAAAAATTGTCGAACCTTAACAATGTCTGGAACTCAGCGCGTGTCCTGTGTTTCGCCAACCCCAGCGCGTGGCTATAATAAACGTTGGCGGCATATATTCGGCTCCAGATCACGTGGCCGCTTCTTCTTGCTGCAATTTTGTTTCCGACTATTATTCCACAAGGAGACGAACTAACGCGTGTTTCATCGGTTTAAACGAGATATATTCAATTTAGTTTATATTTACGCAAAGTAGAAAACTCGTTGCATTACCCCTTTAATCACTGCTTCTCGTAGGGGGAGCGTGTCAAGTTCTGCGTACATTTCCATCAGAACAGGATCGCAATCACACGCAGCAGTCTACAACGATTTATTTGCACCATCTCGATAAGATCTGTCCACTCGACAACGGAGGAGGAGAGGAGGGCATCCTCGAAGGCCTCATCGGCCCGTGATTTTGCGAAAATAAACGATTAGGTACTTCAGGACGGTGTAGTTCGGCAGGACTTCAGCCATGCAGCGCTGCACGCAGAAATTTTCTTTAAACGTATGATCGCACGGACGAAGGAAAACGCTTGCCTGTGTTTATTTTTCACTCACCAGACCTTCTAGGATCAAACGCGTCTCTTCTTCGGACTAGACCTTGCCATGAGCCTGAAACGAGGTCAAAGGGGTTATAAAACGATGTCAGGTTGGAATGTTCATGACTTTGCTGAAGCGTACTGGGCCTATTGTCTGGCCCAAGTACACTCGCACAGACCGCCATTGATTTAGAAGCTTTTTGTGGGGTGAAATTGCAGGATAAAAGCACTCGACTTTGGCTCGTAACAATCAATGCCTCGGTGGATACTCGGGCAGTGTCTCGTGTCCAACCATTGCGGTTATGAGAATAGCCGAACTCCAACAATGCCTGGAGCTCGGCACGCGTTTTCTACTTTGCCAACCCTAGCGCGTGGCTATCAACAACGTTGGCGGCTTAGGATGGCCACCAGACCACGTGGCAGCTTGTTTTGGCTTAGAGTTGAGGGAAGGAACGAGGCTCATATTTCTCGGATTTTTTTCGTGTCTGATATTGACTAAAAATAAGAAAAAGAAAACGAAGGCAACTTTATTTAGTTATTAAGGTTAACGACGTTATCACAGCAGAAAAACCCGCTGCATGGCAGCGTCTGGCCCGCGCTGAGCGGTCACTTCTTTTTCTAGAGAGAGGAATGGCGTCTGCGTGAGAAACAAAACGGTGCGGGTTCGCTCTTCTCACTTTCTTGTACGACTACTCACGCTTTCATTAATTGCTGGCACTCGGAAGATACGTACCCAGTGGCGTTTAGAGATAGCGAAGAGGCAGGTAAGGGTCTGGACGGAGAAAAAGAGAGAGACTGACTGGAATACACAATTATGTCTAAAGACGGCGCAGCGCTTATGGCTGGGGTTCCGTGCTCTCCGTAAATGTCGATAATTACCACCAAGAAACTCCTGAGATTGTTCTAACAAAATCAACCTGGAAACAAAAAAAAAAAAAAAAAAAAAGTGGAGTTTTTTTTGCATGTTAAAATCCCAAGCTTCTCGAGGAGGAAAACTTTATCTACAATTTTATTCTTGTTATTCAGGAGCAGAGTACTCACTGAACTGACTCCGAAGCTGTTTTTTTTAGAGCGCAGCTCTTAAGGGCCCGTTCCCGGCTTGAGCGGCGTCGCCGTCGCCGTCGGCGTAACCAAGGTCATCCCAAGGTAACTTGACCCCCAAGGTCCTCCCAAGGTCACGTGACACCAAGGTCACCCCAAGGTCACGGGACCCCTCCCCAAGGGTCACGTGACCCAAGGTCACGTGACACGCAAGGTCACGTGACTCCCCAAGGTCACCCCAAGGTCACGTGACCCCTCCACAGGGTCACGTGACCCCCAAGGTCACGGGACACCCAAATTCACGTGGCTCCCCAAGTCATGTGACCCCCGGGGCCACGTGACCTCCGATGACGTCATCAGTAACGTCACTGATGACGTCCCCGGCATCTGCATCGTCAGCGTCATCATCACTAATGACGTCATCAGTGACGTCACTGATGACGTCACCGGCATCCGCATCGTCATCGTCATCGTCACTGATGATGTCACCGGCATCCGCATCGTCATTGTCATCATCACTGATGACGTCATCAGTGACGTCACTGATGACGTCACCGGTATCCGCATCGTCATCGTCATCATCACTGATGTTGTCACCGGCATCCGCATCGTCATCATCGCTGATGACGTCATCAGTGACGTCACTGATGACGTCACCGGCATCCGCATCGTCATCGTCATCATCGCTGATGACGTCACCGGCATCCGCATCGTCATTGTCATCATCACTGATGACGTCACCGGCATCCGCATCGTCATTGTCATCATAACTGATGACGTCATCAGTGACGTCACTGATGACGTCACCGGTATCCGCATCGTCATCGTCATCATCACTGATGATGTCTCCGGCATCCGCATCGTCATCGTCATCATCGCTGATGACGTCATCAGTGACGTCACTGATGAAGTCACCGGCATCCTCATCGACATCGTCATCATCACTGATGACGTCACCGGCATCCACATCGTCATTGTCATCATCACTGATGACGTCATCAGTGACGTCACTGATGACGTCATCGGTATCCGCATCGTCATCGTTACTGATGACGTCATCGGCATCGTCATCGTCATGACCCCCCTAGGTCACGTGACCCCCACCCAAGGTCACTTGACCCCCTTCCCCCAGTACCCTTCCCTCCTCCTCCTCAAGAGCTGCGCTCTAATTCGGCGTTACAGGGAGTTGCAATCGGCTTTCACTTTTTTTCTTCGGAACCGCACCATTTATCTCGTTTCCTTCTTTTATAGTACCGCGACGTTATCCAAGGTTATCACACTACAACTTCATATTTTCTTCATCATAAACTTCAATATAAGTGCCAATTTTCTTGTTCGTCGCTAAATATTTGCAAAAAAAACGGCAAATTGGTGGCAAACAAAAATTGCGGTGGCTTAACTCGGCTATGCCAGGATATACGCAGGGTGAGCTTATGCGCAGAAAATGAGAGGCGCTATCAAGCGGCTCCGGTGCAGCGTTAGACTTGGCTACTGCGCAAAGGAGGCGCACAGCTGGGCACGTGGCGGCGCCAGTGCGTCTGCCGCGGCTATGACGTCACTCCTCTCGAATGCGCAGACTGGCGAGGCGGGCGCGGCGGCGGCGGTTCCGGCACGCCAGCTGTGCGCCGTGTGACGTCACTGCTCCTCGCGCATGCGCAGCACGGAGCACGGCTCATTATGCGAGCCACGCGAAACTGCTCAACCTCAGCCAGAGTAGCTCACGCTACAAAAATGACCCCCCCCCCCCCCCAAAACCACCCCCGAATTAAAAGGAAATATGTCTGGAATAGATGGAGGTCTACGGGGGGGGGGGGGGGGGGGAGGTTGAGCAAGGCGTTTAGAAAAGATTAAAAGGTATGCGGAGTGCAAGTACATCTGCTTCTTGCAAAGGGGTTGCGATGATGCCAGAACGCCGAGCTCTTATTGGCTGATTGAGAAAAATAGGGGGTAGTCCTCGAGGCATCTAGCATTGAGGTCTGCCCACTATCCTTTCAATCAAAGCCAATCAGAGCTCGGCGTCGTTATGACGTCACCCTGCAACTCTTGCGCAAGAAGCAGACGACTTGCTCTCGGCATACTTTCCGTGCGGCTCTGTCGGTGTCTATAAGAATGACGCAAGGGCGCGCTGTAGCATTTCGTATCTCCCCCTCCCCCCCCAACCTTGCGGTCAAATGGGAAGACAAACAATCTCCCCCTCCCGCCCCCCGCCGCCTAGGGGCAGGAGGGGGTGACTGGTGGAAAGCATGAGAAGCAGTTTGAAATTTTAGCTCTCAGCAAGTAACGCAAAAGCGCGCCTCGCGAAATGATAAAACAGCGCACAGAACATCTGTCGTTTTTCTTCTTCCGTGTTTTGTGCGCTGTTTTATCATGTTGAAGTACCGACTAGCTTAAATTACTACTTTACTACGGGCCTAGAGTTTTCTTTCGGAGCACGGTGAGTTTTCAATCGAACTAGAAACGAGAATACGACACTTTGTACATAGGCTGGGTGGCTACCAGATCACAACGGTTGTGCGATCTTGACATGTTCATTGGTTGATTTGATTATAGGTTGCTTATAAGTTTTCAAAATACATCGCGGGACAGTACACACCCATACAAACAAAAGCCGCCCCCCCCCCCCCCCCCCTATATAAAAGAAGATAATCAGCGGTTAATTTTGGCTTGATTCGCAATTTCTTTTTTTCAAAACGCCGAAAGATAGCCCACTTCTATAGTAATTTTCAGCTCAAGATGATAGGACGAGGCAAAGGAAGGTTGGGGAGGAGGAAGCAGACGGAACGCTGGAGAGGGGGTAACCTCCTCCACTCTCCGGCGTTCCGTCTGCTTCCTCTTCCCCGGCTTTCCTTTCCCTCGCCCTACCTTCTTGAGTTGCAACGGACTATACGCCTCGCAAGTGGGCTCATTTTCGTCTTCTGCGCTTGAGAAAGGAAGTAGCGGTGACCTCTGAACGCCGAGCTCTGATTGGCTAGTCGCGACCCCCTATCTCAGTGTCGTCTGCTCCTTTGCAACGTCGTCTGCTCGCAACATCGTCTGCGTCTGTCTTACCTTTCCTGCGACTTTCGGAAGTGCAGGTCTTTACGAGCGAGCTCGACTTCGCCTTTCAGAAAGGTCAGACGAAATAACTCGAGCGGTACGTTGTTGATGTCTAACAACTAGCAGACGCGCATCAAGGAGAGAAGTCAAAGGACTCACTGGCGAGGTGTCCCGAGGCGCCGAGGTTTGTTTGCTAAGAACCGAGAGGTGAGCGTGCTAGTGTCCGCAAGTTCCCTCCCAAATACTTTTTCCCTCCTTTCGTGTGCGGCGAGACCTCTCATTCTTTAACGGCGTCGGCGGGTTGGGAAGTTAACGTCGTCTGCTTTACGTCTGCTAGTCAAAGCGAAGGCTGCTGCACCTTTCCTGCGTCTGTCGGAGATTCACCGCTTTTTTACCGGCGAGAGTCACCGTTGCGTCGGAAAACAAGGAGATGACAAGAGGAAGAGATTGACCTCTTCATCTAAAATTGAGGTCAGCGATCAAAGTATCATACGGGAAGGGTTCACAAGGGTCGCGCGGGTATGTTCTATTCAGCACACCAGCCGGTCGTGGGCAGGCGGTCGCCGAGTCGCGGAGTGCTGCTAGGCCTAACTGCCGTGCTCGCTTGGTCGCGTTTGGTGAAATCGTGGCCGTTGGAGCTTTTCCCGGGTGTTAGTGGATCAAGCGTTCTTGTTCATCGTAGTCTGTTTGAAGTACTTTTTACTTTTTTCTTGCTGCTTGAACTCGGGACGCATGAGAAGCGCATGTAGAAAAATAAAAGTCCGTGGGTCGTCGCGACCGCGACGCTGTCAGCCATGCTGATTTGATCGTAGGAAGTGCGTAAGACAGCTTCGGAGCTGTTGTGGGATTTCGTCGTAACCTGCGCAAAACTTACGAAAATTTCGTTTTGTGAATACGAATTTGTTCTTAAGTTATGTTTACGCATATTTTTGGCGTAAGATCGTTTCGTGAGTCTGGCGTCTGCACTTTCGAAAGTCGCAGGAAAGGTAAGACAGACGCAGACGACGTTGCGAGCAGACGACGTTGCAAAGGAGCAGACGACGCTCAGATAGGGGGGCGCGATCAGCCAATCAGGGCTCGGCGTTCTGACGTCACCGCTACTCCCTGCGCAAGAAGCAGACGAACTTGCCCTCCGCATAGGAATCATAGTGATCGTTCCAATGGTGACCTAAGCGGAAATAAGGCTACTTAGGTAGTTATGGCGGCAGATAAGCTAACATTGCTGACTGGAAAGTACAGCCATCTTTGTTTCATCGTTCCTCGCAGTGTAACAAGTTTGTCAGGGTCACATGGTCTAAAAATAAAATGTGTTCGACTTTTCTTGATTGCACACCGACAGTTAGCCCACTAGTTATTCTCACCCACTTTTTTCTCGATTTGAGATGGGCCACCTTCGGTATATTGCCGCGCGCGCAGCTGACCAAGTATACGCAGCGCGCTCGTGGCCTAACGGTTATCGCGCTTGCCTTCCACACAAAAAGCCAAGGTTCGATGCCTGGCCGCGTGTACACATTTTTGTTGACTCTGTAATGTGATGTTCTTGTAAATTCGAGAACCTTGTTGCTGGTTCGAGGTTAGAATGTTCTACGCGCCGAACCTTCAACGTAGATTGTTCCAGAAGCCCACACGTGTACAAAAGGGGCTCCGCGTGGCAAGCCGCAGTCAGTCTTCTGCGTCCTCGTAGAGTTCACCGCGGAACGGCGTCGGCACACGGGGAATCGGAGGCAAGAAGACGTAGGACGATGCTTGCGGGTTTTCCGTCTCCTGGGCCATGGAGTTCATCGTCGGCTTCGGTAGCTTCTTTGCTTTGTCCGGCAGTGGTCCAAGCTCAGGGGGTTGTCCTCGGAGATGCTGGCTTGCCCGGGCTTCTGTCTGTTCTACAAACGGTCGACTGGGAGGGGCGCTTGCCGAACGGGTCCTCAGAGGTGTACGGTGAAAAGACATAAGGTGCTTCCCCGCACCTCCACCAGAATGTCACGGGTGGTGACCAAAAGAACCAAAATAAACAAGGATAAACGTGCCCACAAATGGAACGAGACCGTGGAAGCGGAGAACGGAAGGAGAAACGTGGAAGGAGAAACTTGTGCACAAAACAAGGGGTTAAAAGAAATGGTGCCGTAAGCGAGCGACGATGTCGGCGAAGAGGCAGAATCCCGCGCTAGCGTAAAACTGACTACGGCTTGCCACGCGGATCCCCTTTTGTACTCGTGCAGGCTTCTGGAACAATCGACGTACAAGGTTCGGCGTGTAGAACATTCTAACCTCGAATCAGCCAACACGATTCTAAAATTTACAAGAACATCCCATTACAGAGTCAACAAAACGTGTACCAGCGGCCAGGCATCGAACCTTGGTTTTTTTGCGTAAAAGGCAACCGCGAGAACCGTTAGGCTATGAGCGCGCTGCCTCGGTCAGCTGCGCGCGCAGCAATATTACGGTAGGCTAAATCACCGTTGCATGGGAGACGCGTTAAGGCCCGTTCACACAGTTGCGACCTCTTAAGAACCTGGTGCCTTGGAACTTACTTCTTAATATCTCTTAAAACAAGAGGACACACTGGCGCCATCTATTGGGCAGCAGTGTAAACTTGGCGTTCCGGCATATTTTCTATATCTCTCGCGTATTACCTTTTTTTTCTTGGCTCGAAAAACTTTTGTCAACGTCATAAACGAGCCTTTCTTATAGGTATTACGCACATTTGACCTCGGAAATTCAGGGTTACCACATAGATGGGTCACCACGTAGATGGCGCCAGAGTGTCAGCGTGTTCTCTCGTCCTAAGAACTTTTAAGAGGTTTCAACAAGTCTCGTCTCTCTCGGATGCAAGAGTGTGAACGGGCCTTTAAGGACACCCAGATGTTAGTACCTTGTCCATGTCCATTTTCTCGTTGTCCACGCAGGCCTCCATATTAGCGCATGTAAAATCGCCGAACAGCAATGTAAGGCGCATGAAGTTAGCCACTGACCTCAAAGAGGCACCTAGCTGCCAGAGACAAAAAATTAACTGCAAAATAATCTCAACGCCAGACTGCAACTAGCTCGACGTTTTTTGATGCACCACCTCATGTTCGTCAACAGACCGATGAGTACCTCTAGCAACGCACAAGGTGCCGCGCATGCGCGGTAAGTTAAGAGCAAGGAGAGCGGTGCCCCTTATAAAAGAACCATTAGAATGCTATGTTATCAGGGCCGGCGTGAGCCACCGTGCTTTCTTTTTTTCCCCTTTTTATGATTGTTGATTTTACCACGGTCTTTAGATAAATTACTAACTGATCTGGAAACTCTAGCGATTTCTTTCCTAGTTTATTTTGTCACCACAAGCGGGTTAAATGCAAGTGGGAGTTGTAGGAATTCGCGTACCGCCGCCGATATGCCAGATCCCACGTGGTCCGTCCACAACCCGAGTCCAGCCTGGTTCTTTCACGGGAGCGCGATTCCGCTCACCGTTTATTGGTACAATAAAACACAACGCTACAAAACACTCAATCTAAATTACAAATAGACGCGACATTACACAAATATTTACAAACGCACGTTAAGCCCAAAGCTAAACACAAAGAGGGCCCCCAGGCCTCGTGTCCGGCGATTACCCTAGATCCGGTCGCCCTACACTTGCCTGGGCTCGGTAGCGTCCGAAGTTCTAAGAGGCATTTCGCCCCCTGGCCCACCAAGTATATCTCGATCGATGGGCGAGGAGGTTTCTCCTCGCCCGCCACGGGGCGCCTGCAGCGCCATCCAGTGGCTAGCAGAGAAGGCACGTCGGGAGGCGAATTCGAGATCCCGATCGACCCCGCGGCGACACGACCATCTGATCGTGCCTGAGGCGAGGCAGCTACATAGCTGCCTCGCGGCCAAGCTGGCAGAATGGTTTGATGGGCGCCCTCGTGAATGCACGGTGCGCAATAGAGTACAAAAACGCTGAAAAAAAGTTTTAAAATTTTGTTTAAAAAATGTTTACCTCATGTAGCACATTTTACGTGGCGTTTCAATTATACCGAAATAATATAACCTATATGTCTCAAGTATTGGTGGCGTTTCCAATCGGCAGCGCGCCTCAAGTGCTTGAATCTGTCCCTAGTAAAAACTCTCTCGTAGCGTGACGAAATGTTTCCGGAGCAGATAATCTAAGTACCATAATAGAACAACTCGACCCTCACCAACTAATGTGGTTAATGTAAAATTCCTTACGAAATGCTGGTCGCATACTGACTGGCTATAATTTCTCCTCACCGTCGTAGTCTGATTGGATTGAGGCTCGTGCGATTGTAATTGTGCCGTTTCATACGTTTAGAGAGCCTCGAGGTTTGTATGCCTCAACGGGCGACTTGTACCCACAGCTGTATGTGAGTCACTGACAAAATGAGAACGCTAGGGCGCGTCTTTCGAAAGCCCGACCTCCAGAATGCGCTCCATGCCTCCCACGTTGCTTTGACTGTGCGGGAGCGCTCGAAATGAACGAGACGACAAAGCCTTGTCGAAGGCAGAAAAGCTCCCGCTGGAGGAGGATTAACTAATACTCCTCCCTGTCGATCTCACATTGTCAGTGACTATCGGGGCAGACAAGCTCCTCGCGGTAAATGAAAAAAACGAAACGATAAAAAAAGTTCCACTTGCATTGTTGAGCATCATGTTGTCCATCTTGATGGACACCGCGTCAGAGAACATGGGGTAGCAGCGCTTGAAGAAGTGGTTCGTTGCCCTGCCCACCGCGGTGGCGTAGAATATGGCTGTGGAACACAGTTGGCAGTGTACTGAACATTCGCAAAATTAGCGAAATCGACCCTTTTCAGAACCCCCAGCGAGCAACATTGGCGGCCGCCATCTTTTTGGGGCACCAAGCGCGTGATTGGATCCGAGTTGTCGCCGAACGCTGACACAGCCCTCGTGTTTAATAGAAGCTCAGAGTGCGTGCCCGAACGATAACGAACGCGGTTATTTGGTGCAGCAGCTACTCTACTTCACCATCGCTTGGTAAGCGGCAAAATATGCGCCCCCGGCGAGTCGACCAGAGCGCGAGAGCGGTGCCCCTGACAGTGCGCTGCTCCTGCAGAGGGGTGTCACGTAGTTTGCTCCGTCATTCTGTTTGGCTGGAGGGGGCCATCACTTTTTTCCCCTGCCAAGTTATCCTTAAACGATGTTTTGATGGCGCGCACGTTTGAAGATGCCTGCTAGTTAAATACTTCGCTTGCATTGACCTTGAATCAGCGGCCATTTCTGGGGGCTTTGCTGCTGAGCCGTCACGATTTGCATGGCTTGCAAGAGCCGTCATCGCACGATGCTGGTGGTCTTTTCGACTTGTTCTTTCCGAGAAAGACATACTCGATTGTGCAAAATGTATGCGAGAGAGTAATAATAATAATGATCTTGTGGGTATGTCTCTACTGCCGAGTGCTACTCAGACCCCGAAGGACTAACTCCGTGTCTCCGTTGTAGATGAGACCTTTTGTCAGTGCAATACAACTGCTAGCCTGGTGGCTTTCAGCGTGCACGGCGCAGTAGCGATACACGACCGCACGCCGGTACAATGATCATTCAGATCGAAACGAGCAGGGGTAGAGATTTTACCCAAAATTCTTGTTGTCTTCAGTACGAGCTTTCGTTAACCGCGCTCTGAGCTTAGGTGCGTTAACAGATTCGGTCACAGATACCTCTATGTGCGTTGTTATGCCCGAGTCCCAGTAGAGCGACAAACAAAAAGGAATGACAGCGACAATTGCCTCAAACCAAATCCTTTAGCGATTTTAAAGGCTTCGTAGAATAAGGAGGCTATGCTCAAACATGAGCACCGTGCACGCGAGGGTATTTTTTAGCAGGCTTGCAAACACTCGTGCTTACTTCACGTGCACCGAACGACTAAACGCCTGCCAAAGTTACCATCGCGAACATGCTGTAAATGTTTGAACCTTGTCGCTGTCGTTTGTTTGTTTGTCGCTCTAACGAGTGAACTCGCGACTTAATATATCGCAAAACATAAGAGTGCAGGCGACACCAGTTTATATTTGGCTTCGAGCTATAGTCACAGTGCTAGCTTAATGCAAGTCTAGGATTTAAAAGTCGACGTAAGAAAATTAGGATTTTTACTAGGCGAAGAGTTGCCACACTGTGACAATTAAACTTAATTTAATTACTGTAATAACTTTACAGTGACTAAATTACTTTTGGCTGTGACGATTAATCTAATTCAATATTTTCTGGGGGAGACAATAAAATATTGTAATTAATAACCCTAATGCAACAAGCTTTAATAAATTTATCAAATATTTAGTTGGTTTCAGGTGTATTTTTGGGCGCGTACAACAAGCAAGCGCAACATTCTGTATCTATAGGAAACTGTTTTGTCGAGATGATTAAAGAAAAAGAGACAAAAAATATTAAAACAAAAAAAAAGCACAATCTGTGAATGCGGAGGTGTTGAGAAATATAAAGCTGGGGTCGTTGGAAGTACACAATAGTTGTAGTAGGAGAATTCGAGAACATAAGGCTATCGCAAAAAAAAAAAGAGAAACAAAATATCCTGGAGTCACAAGATGAAAACAGCAAGCGTTTGTTCCCAAGACAGCTGTGATGCTTCTTTCGAGAGGATGGACACCCGAATACGGTAAACAAGCAGCGTATTATTTTTCCCTCGTCGGAATCTACCGTTCAAAAGGAGATGAGTCAAGTGCGGAATTAGAGGTCACACACGAAGGGCATCACCATAAAATAACCTCCAACCGGACATTTGCTCGGCTGTGAAAGAAGGAAGTTTGCTACCTTTAAGGCAGAATGCATTTCAACGGAAGTGAAATTGATATTTCCGTACCTGTAACCGTACCGTGCCGCCATCAGCTAAATTTCGCGGGTTAAGGTTCTGTTCAATGTAACTGGACTTAGTTACGGGTCATTGGTAACGCGGTTGGAGACACTTTCTGCCATGAGGCCACGGGGCTGGCGTTGCCACGTGACCTGAGTCAGGGCTTGCCAGGTCAGGTGACCCCAAGGACTCATTTCGTGGTGTCAAGCTGTGGAAATCTTGGTGCCACGTGTCACCAGGGTGCCAGTTACGTTCTATAGATCCAGTATACGTTGCGTGTTGTAAAATGACGTCACCAGGTCACGTGACGTTAGGTCACGTGACCTGTCATCACGACTTGACACCGCGACGTCGCGTGACGTCACGCAGTCTAGTTTTACGTATATATCACGAATGCGTTCAGCATATTTGTATATTGGGTGAAAGGTGAAAGGAGCGCTTTAGTGTTCTATAGTCGCTGTCAGGTTAAGAGTTAAGTGGAAGCTCATCCCGCCGACCTCTCCCTTTTGGCAGAGCGAACGCTGGAGAGGGGGCGACCCTCTCCAGCGCTCACTCTGCTAAAGCGGAAAGAGGTGCTTAACCTGTCACCGATTCTGGGCATTCATCGACTATATAACAGCGGTCTCAAACACGCGCCCCGCGGGCCGCATACGGCCCGCGACTATCTGGGAAGCGGCTCGCAAGCATACCGCTGTTGGGAACACCCATTCCCTAGAGTTCCTGTATATAGGCTCCCTACGGGAGTCAGAGTTGCGCGTTCATCCTCAGCTAGTGTCCGTAGCGACGGCTTTCCTGCACGGCACTGAATTCTTTGCTCGTCACGCCACGTAAGTTCGGCGAATAGCGGCACCCCTCTGCGTCGCCGCGCATGAAAAACAGGAAAGCAGGAGAAGGAAGCGAAGCCAAAGGTAGACTTGTACTTGTTACTAAATAAAAGAAGTAAGGAATTTCAGTTACGATTACACAAGGCTGAATTGTAACTAATTACTGTTGCAATTAACATTCCATAAATGTAAGTGACCGTTCCCACCGAAAGTAATCCGTTACTTTTGCAGCGTTACTTTCTGCCTTAGTGTCCTTGGGTAGCACACAAAACACAAGAGTGTTTTGTGTGCTACCCCGGGGAAAAAAGAGTCTTCTCGGTAGTGGCATGTGCGACGCCGGCGTACTGCTGGCCGTCGAAGAGGGATTGGATTTTCTTTTTTTCGTTAACGTCGCGCAGTCCCAGAGGAGATAGTCAAAGTCCTCAGGAATATTCCAGATTGGGCAGTGGGGGTCGACGGCAGAGTTTATGCGGTGGAGGGCTTTTGCCGTAAAGGCACATCCAGTGCGAAGTCTGTGCAGCAAAGAGGCCCTGGCTTGTTGTAGCTTCGGTGGGACACGTATAGGAAGTTTTCCGCCAGAAACCCTTGGGTCCGGGTGATAAAGGATTATTTCTCGATGTATAATTTGCTTGGCTTCGTGTACAGTCGCCGGCCATATGAGCTCCCCCGGCCGAACGCCGACCGGAGCTGCGAAAATCCCGCACGCGGCGCGTCGAGCGTCGCCGCGTTCTGGGAGCCGGGCTATTGGGACCAAACCATTCCGTTATCAAAGGGGTGGACGCAGGAAGTATTCCACGTTTTGGAACGTGAATATGAAGCACGGCCGATTACAATCCCGCTTCCTATTGTAGGTAAACGCAGACGGCTTATCGAAATTCTTCACTGCATAATATCTCTGACGTGTTATATGCTACTTTTTTATTTCCAAAACCGGTTTGTCATTTTAAATAGTTCCTACCCGAAGAGTAATCCTACGCACAAGCCCCCCTTTCTTACAATCTTTCTTAAACCTAGACTAGACAATGACAAGCTATTTTGATATAATTTATTTAATCTATAAGGATATGCTATCGATATATAAAAAAATGATTTGTGTCGAAGCAGAATAAAGATTCAGGCACTTTTCATGAACGCGTTTTATCAAGAAGACTCTATTGTTCTGCGCTCAGTAGCGTGTTGCTTCGCCAAGGGTGACTCTCTACAGGATGATTTTGCAGATGGCTTCCTGGTCGGCCACTTCTCGCTTGCCGAGGAATCATTGTTGTCATTCCTAATATCAGATCAAACATAGGGTTTTTACATCTGTCAGCATCGATCGAACACTGCTGCTTTATCCACGCCTAAAGCAAGCTCCAGTTTATCAGCAGTTATAACATAATCTCCGAACAGTTGGGTCCAACACCCGAAAACGGCAATTCTAACCGGCCATTTTTTTTTTTTTTTTTTTTTTTGTGATTCACACTTTGAAAGGCTGGAATCCCGACGAAAGCTATGCGTCCTGCGTCCACCCCTTTGATAACGGAATGGTTTGGTTCCAATAGCCCGGCTCCCAAAACGCGGCAACGCCCGAAGCGCCGCGCGCGGGATTTTCGCCGATCCGGTCGGCGTTCGGACGGGGGAGCTTATATGACCGGCGACTGTACGTGTAAAGGGCCGCCCACACTAGCGAGAAAACGCGCGTGGCCCGCCGATCGCGGCAAGTAACAAAATGTCGCCGAAGCACAGTCAGCGCCACGAGCGCGTGCAGAGACACGCCCTTTATCTTCCCGCTTAACCGATTTATCGGCGCGCCGGGCGCGTTTTCTCGCTAGTGTGGGTGGCCCTTAATACGTGACGAACCGCATTGCGTGCGTCTTGAGAAAACAGCTCTCTGCCCTGGTGAACGCGCAAAGCTTCGTTGTTACAGCCGGAGATGGATATTGTTAGAATCGCAAAGCCTTAAAAATTGCAATACAAATAAATAAGCCTCGAATAAAATCAATGTATATGAAAATATTATATATACATATTTTAGCCGGCAACTATAGCAAAACGTTGGTACAGGAAAACAAAAAGATACGGTAATTGCACATACCAATTAAATTATAGATTATGATTTTGTATTAATCTCACACATGGTCCTTTCTAAATTGAGACGTCGGTGATTAACTGGAGGAGCTTTTTGGACATATAACCAGCGAAAACATCAGGGGATCTCTCAGAAAGCAAAAATAATATGTCGATTAAAACGGAAATGTGGACGCACGACTGCCGTGCTTACCGTTTCTTGATGCCGTCCAAAACGCCTGTAGCATGGGTCGGCCGTAGCACAGCTCAGTGTTCTTCAGCTAAACGTCAGGTGAGGCAGCGGCAGAGGCCTTCCACAACGACGGCAGTAATTATAATTTTGTGAAATACGACCTATATAAGAGTCTGACCTCATACTTCCACGTCTGGAAGGTGTAAGCAAGTACCTTCAGGAGCCAGTTGTCTGGTTGCCGAGGCTGATAGGGTTGCCGCGATCTATGAGTGACGGCGGCAAGCAGACAACTGCAAGCACAACACTCTAGACAGCTACCGCCATCTATGAGCGTCAGCGGCAACCAGAGTGTTGTGTCGACCACGGATGTCGACAAAAAAAAAAAACAAAAAAAAAAACACGACGCACGAAAAGGGTGACAGAGATGTAGCAACTTTAAGCTTTTAAAATGTTACGTGAAAAATACGGGGAAAAGCAACGCAAAATTAACTAAACATTCGTATCTCCCAAAGATGATAACTGTTCTAATATCTTTTGAGTAGCACGCCAGTTAACGCTGCGGTCCCACGGCAGCCATCTTGAACAAGGCGTTAGTTCAACCAATAGATGGCGACACGCACCCGTGGGGTGTAAAGCCCCTCGATGTGTTTGCGGGCTTTAGTGGGGTGGCCGAAACATTGATTCACAGTGGGATGGCTCGAGCACCATCACGTTCCCCTCGTGGCCTTGCTCGCGCCGCTGCCAACTGTGCTCAGCTCAGCTGAGCTATACTCTGTTTCACCTTATGTTGTACCGCAGAGAAGGCTAGAAGCGCGAGCGCGTAGCGTTGGAGCTGCTTTTAATGCACGAGAGCTTGTTCCGCGGAAATATGCCCTACAGCAAGGAGCTCGCGCGTTTAGCCTCTCCTGCGGTACATCATAAGGTGAAACAGAGTATAGCTCAAGTAGCGTGGCCCATCAAACGAATGTATGCGAGAATGGCAAGCTGGGTATAAATTGTTCTCTGATACAGGGACATGAGGTTCGGTGGTTGTACCTAGGGTGCCTCAATGTCCTTCTGTTTAGGGTGATGCCACTCTTTGTAGTACCCGATGCCGACAGCACGCGCTCACGGGGAAAATACAATGAAATCGACAGAAACAAAATGTCGCCATAGAACAGTCAGCGCCGCAGACGCGTGCTGTGACACGCTCTTTCACGCGCTTCTGAACAAAAAATGAAAATAAACGTGTGGAACAAAATGGCCAGATGTCTCCACCCTAAGCAAAGCTCACATGAAGGCACCCTAGTTGTACCGGGCTTTCGCAATAAATCTTACCAAGAAGGAATCAAATGTTGATTGGCGTGTCAATATTCTATAAATGAAAATTTCCTCTGCAGGATTGCACGCTCAGTAGACTCAATCTTCCAAGACACCAGTGGAAGCGGACGTCAAGTAAACTGCTTCGCGATTTACGGTACTTACGTCACCATTTTAATGACGACTAAAATAACGTCACGAAATATTGTGTTTCACAGGGTCCGGAAGATGTTGTAAAGGTTGTTACATTATAGTTCCCAGAAAACAAACGCCGTTGCAATATTTTCGGAAGTACCGACACACATAATGTTGTAAGTACATCTTAGGAGGAATATGATGAAAACCATCAGAAGAAATAGGAAGACGTTTATTTGCAATGAAGACGCTATGAATGAACGGCGTTTAGCGACGGCAAGTTATGAGCGTTCGGGAATTTATAAGTTGACGTGATTGCTAACTATATACATGCGAACAATGAAGACCAGTTTTGTCGGGAGATGGTGTTGCGGTGATGACCTGATATCGGACGACTCATGGCAGACGAACAAGCAAGTTTCTTCTCAGCGAATGGTAAGTGTCCAGTGTCAAGCACAACACGTGGCTACCGAAGTTGTCGACGTTTCGAATACTTACCGCTTTCGACAAAAGTCCTGGCACCTGGGCTAACTTTGTGGAAAGACTCGAAGTCTTCCTTGAGTCCAACGCCATCATGAACAGTAACTGAAAACGATCCACTATTCAGTCGGTGGGTGGCGAAACGTATCCGCATCTGCGGAGTCATGGGCGATGCGTACTCTAAATGGCTGGAAGTTTACACGATGCCTGCCACGACGTCCAAACACGTCATTGACGTTCTACGGTCTCTTTTACCTACTTTTGCCCTACCGAAAATACTTTTCTCTGCGAACGTTCAAAATTTTGCTTCAAATAAAATAAACAAGTTTTTGAAGAAAAAAAACCGGCATCAGGCATCACATTAGTGCACCATACCATCCTGCAACTAACGGGCAAGCAGAACAGATGGTGTGCGAAACGAAAAAAAGCCCTTTTGAAGCTTACGGAAGAAGCAGTTCAGTGAAGAATCGCCAGGTTCTTGTTCCGGCAGCACGCGACGGTCTCATCTTGCTCGGAAAAAAACCCGCCGAAGCAATATTCGGCGGACGAAGAGCCACACTCCTCGATCTCATGATACTATGGCCTACGAACAAAGATCGAGAGATTCCCAGATCAGGAGTAATGGCAGTTTATTCGGGCGGACAACTCGTCTACGTGAGGAATTTCAGCGGAAGTCGGACCTTCCATGTAAAGCTTGGGTAGAAAAGGCTCTATGTTGGTTGACCAGGATGTGTCATCTCTCTGAATACGTTGGATATCAATGCCCTTAAGCGTACAAGTACATATAACTAAATCACAAAACTCTCTTTGTGTATTGTGTAACTGCCCTTGTATTTGATAGTAGAAGCTATGGTGGTGATTTGGACCTTTCACACCAGGCTCCTTTTTCTTATTTTTCGCCTCATACTCCTTTGCGGTTTAAGTATGCTTCAAGAATCTTTTGGAACGGGGACACTTTACGTCAACGAGGCCATTTGTTCCAAGTAGTCAATCAGGGAATGCTGCTAGAAATCCGTCCCTCATATTAACGAATAAGCCGCACTTCTGCACAGTGCAGTTTTCCTGTTCCACGTACAGTTGTAAAGCAGCATCCTCATTGATTCTGCCTTATACTGTTGCGGGTGAAGAAAGTCTTTGGGTACACGATACTTGAAACAAGTCTGGCACTGTACGTTGTGGTTCGACACCCGCTAATGTCGTCGTCCTTATAGAGCCTCATCATTTAATCATTACCTCGACACCTCATATTGCTCCTCATCTACAGTAAGTACAATAGGCTACCGCCATATTGCAATCCAAGAAATGAAAATTTTAGTCGTTCAGTCCTTGAACAAGTTTATTATTTATATAATGTTTTTACGTTACATTACCTCGAGACGATCGACGTCAGTCGTCGATCTTCAAATACTTATACATGTATATAAATTAGACGCACAAAAAGGGGGGGGGGGGGGGGGTCGGTGGCCGAGTGCATGGTCTAGCGCACACCAGCTCGGAGCACTTGGAGCGAAAGCTCGCGCTGCAGAACCCACCCCGCCCCTGCCCGTTTCGATCTGGAAGAGCATCGTACCGGCGTGCGATCGTGTATCACTACTGCGTGGTGCACGTTAAAGACCCCAGGTTTGCGGTTCTACCGCACCGGCTAAATTGCTCATCTACAGCTGAGACACCAGACGCCCACTAAGGCAGACTAACTTCCGGCTGTATAAACATACACACAACAATTTGCAATTAGACGCATATTAACAAAAAACACAGCGTGCCGCCTCTTTTCTTTTGATGCCTTTTTTTTTAAACCAGCACAAGCTCGTGCGTTCTTTCTTTTGAGACGGTTAGAACGGTCGCACATAAAACCCGCGTTTCTCCTACCCGCCCGCTTCCTCCTCTCATTATGTGTATTTGGGTATAACTAAATAAGCTATAATAATGGTGTATTATTCATATTTACTTTCGATTTCAGTCAGGGAAAAGGAGTTTCGCAGGAACTAGAGCCAATAAATGAGCTGCGCTTAGAGTATCGGCACTCTCTTCCCCGACAGTGTTGTGAACGCCGCCATTTTGGTGCTTGTGCAGAGCAGGCGCAACTGCCGATCGTCATGATTCAAAAGTGCGACATCCTCAGCATTAGATTCGGTGTTAGGAAGTTATGTAAAGTTGCTTTGCTTTGTCGCAAACTGTTTAAAGTGGAGGACGGAAAAGCGTTCCTTGTGATTTCAGATAAAGCTTCAAATAACTGGCAACCATGATTTTAAGCCACAATAAGGCCAAGTGTCGCTACTCTGAAGCGTAACTTATTTAATGACACTATTCATGCTCTTCTTCAAGAGGCTTGTAATACCTGGAGGGGCCATGACGTAAGCCCTGTGGATTCCACAAGCCACTACCTTTCGACACCTGCCTCTTCTTCATTGTTCCCGCTTGTGCCAGTAAATTAGCCACGGTTCAGAATAACGAGAGTTGGCCATATTGTGGCTTAAAATCATGGTTGCCAGTTATATGAAGCTTTATATAAAATCACAGGAAACGCTTTTTCGTCCCTCACAAATGTTTAGACAACCCGCGACAGAGCATTGCAATATTGCATCAGCTTCCTAGCACCGCATCTAATGCTGAGGAAGTCGTACTTTTGGATCATGATGATCGGCAGTTGCGTTTGCTCTGAGCAAGACCCAAAGTGGCGGCGCCCAAAACAATTTTGGGGAACGGAGTGCCGATACTTTTTAAAGCTCATGTAGTGACTGTTGGCATAAAGTGAACTCGGGTGTATTATTTCTCTCTTCGTCTTTATTGTTTATTGATTACAATCATATCGAATAATGGACGCATTATATCACGCTAAGCTTGTGTAATTATTTGTCTTAGATTTATTAGCCTGACCCAGTACTTAAACCATTCATTTATCGATAGTAAATCTTCCAATATATTTTTAAATGTGAAGGTAAAAAGACACGGATATTAATGATGACACAGACGCCAACGCCGCCCTCGGAAATTTTTTGAACACTAGAAATCAGCAGTTTGACTGCCATCCGCCAGGTAGCGCAACAAAACACCCAAACAGTTTTTAATTGTTTTTAAAATTAGCTAAGCTCTACACCTATGAAGAAACCAAAGCAAGATCATTGTGAAAATTTAATACATCGCAATGTATGTCTATTCCAAACAATAAATGTTATTAGATGCCAATAAATCTGTTTGATGTCCAAAAAAGATATGCCTCAAAAACGGGTAAGTTTGAAGGGTTCCTGGAGCATTATGGGTTTGAAAATAAAAAAAAAAGCCATCGTCCACCTCTTGGGCAACCATGGTAGCCCTAAATGTAATAAAAGATTTTATCATAGTTTAATTATTTCCTCAGCGGCATTTGAAGTACCATGACTCGAAGCACAAAAAAGTGCTACGTTTGTTATAAAACATCTTAACAAAAAAATTTTACACATTAAATTTTTTTCTGCATATTACCAATTATAAGCACTACATCTGTAGCTAATTTCATTGCCCTAGCGCTTGTCATTAAAACATATTTGTGCTGAAAAATGTCAATTTTAAGGCAATATTTGGAGGGATGAAAGAAACAAAGTAGTGAAAATACCAAAAAAGTGTATCGTTACATTCTGCTCCGACATCATCTTAACAAAACGGCTACATTGGAACCGTGCTATCTTTAATGGATCGTTCATAAAACATGAACTAGCGGAGCAAGTGAGGGTCCGCGCCATCATATTCGCAACGCTACAAACGCACATGAACAGTATAAACCAACACATACATAATATCAAATGAAAGAGGATTGCATTGCCTTTCGAATGACATCAATCCCACAAAACAGTATTTAAAAGGAGATGAGTAATGGCTTGCCAAAAAGTACCTAAACTGCCACGTTCAGTGGGACCGTGGCCTTAATGTCACATCTTTTTCAGTCGAAATCTCTGCTGTGTATATTCAGCGGAAAACGGAGCGTCCCCTTCAATGGTGACAATATGCAAACTGTCGTAGTCGCTACAAATGTGGATGCCATTGTTAATTGTCTCGATATTTTGGAAGGCGCGAAGCCGACGATCGTTTCGCGTCTTCTCTGCGTTGGAAAGCAAAGTAGGAGGGAAGGGACAAAAAGAAAAGGCGTTCACAGATCCGCTACTCCAGCTAGCGTGCACAGACATTTTTCTTGTTTTTTTTTTCCTCGTTTGCGGAAACATTTTGATTTCGTTAGTTTGCCTAATATCGTTTGCACTAAGGGTCCGGTTCTTTGTATCAGTGTGCTTCCCCCTCCGACGTGGGCGAGCAAGCTGACCAGTTAGAATTTGCCAACAACCAAACCAAAAAAAAAAAAAAAAAAGATTCGAATCGAGGTTTGAGAAAACGCGAAGAAAGGTTTTCAGAATCCGAATAACGCCTGTTTACAGTGTGATTCCGGTAAAACTTACCCTCACAAAAAAAAAAAAAAAAAAATATATATATATATATATATATATGGGTGTTTTCATCTCAAATCGGGCAGGCTAAAGGGGTCGAATTTTTATTTTTCACGAAAAAATATATGTTTTGGGGGCATTTTTTAAATGAAGGAGGGCGCAAACCGCATGCTCCCCATATTTTTTGTTCTCGAGTTACGAGCCGTAGAAGCCGCTGTGGCAGAAACTAGTGTTTTTGCCTGCCGTCGCATCGCGTGTTTGAGACCCTCTGGTGGCGCTAGTGTTTTTTCTACTTCCTTTCAACTTTTCCCCCTCATTCAATAGGTATTATAAAGATACCTTGACGCATTCCAATAGTTTTAGGAATTTGATTGTTTTCTAAAAAACATGTCAAACTCGTCACTCCGGTCGCTTTTTGGTCAACTTTGACAGGTCATTACTTTGTCTGTACTTAAGGAAAATTTTCTTTCTTTGGCTCTACAGAAAGCCCAAAGCAAGCCTATTATAGATATAATAATATCAGTATGATCTGTAGACTAGCCGCTTCGCTACCTTGACGTAGACGTTGTAAGAAATAACAAATGTTGAAAGTTTGAAATCGATTTTCTCAAAAACCCATTTTTGTAAATTTTTATTTTTATATACTTTTAGACATATTAGTCGACAACAAGAAAAAATAGTCTAGAAATGTAATATGTCGGTTGTATGTCCTCTGTTTGAGCCGCAATCGCGTGAAATGTGCGAACCTTTGTTATTTTTCACAACGTTTAAGTGAAGGTAGGGGAGCGGCTACTCAGCAGATCATGATGATATTACTATATCTACACTAGTCATGCTTAGGGCTTTCTATAGAGCTAAAGAAACAAAAGGTACCTTAAGTACAGACAAAGTAATGATGTGTCAAAGTTGACCGAAATTCGACCTGAGTGACGAGTTTGACATTTTTTTCAGAAAATAGTCAAACTATTAGAAATGTTTGAATACGTCAAGGTATCTTTATAGTATTTATTAAATGAGGGAGAAAAGTTAAAAATGTGTAGAAAAGACACTAGCGCCAGGAGAGGGTGTCAAACACGCGATTGGTGACGGCAGGCAAAAACACTAGTTTCTGCCACTGCGGCTTCTACGCTTCGTAACAGAAGAACAAAAAATCTGGAGAACATGCGGTTTGCGCCCTCCTTCATTTCAAAGAAGCCCTCAAAACACATATTTTTTTCGTGAAAATTAGAACTTAGACCCTCTTAGTCTGCCCGATTTGAGATGAAACCTCCCATATCGGGCAGGCTGAAAGGGTCCAGTTTTTAATTTTTACGAAAAAAATATGTTTTGGGGGTATTTCTCAAATGAAGGAGGGCGCAAACCGCATGTTCCCTAGATTGTTCGTTCTCGAGCCGTAGAAGCCGCAGTGGCAGAAACTAGTGTTTTTGCCTGTCGTCGCAGGTCGCGTGTTTGACACCCTCTCCAGGCGCTAGTGTTTTTCTACACCCTTTTAACTTTTCCCCTAGTTTAATAGGTACTATAAAAATACCTTCACGTATTCAAATATCTGTAGTAGTTTGATTGTTTTCTAAAAAACATGTCAAACTTGTCACTCAGCTCGATTTCTGGTAAAATTTGACAGGTCATTACTTTGTCTGTACTTCAGGTACAATTTATTTCTTTAGCTCTATAGAAATCCCTAAGCATGCCTAGTATAGATATAGTAATATCATTATGATCAGCTGAGTAGCCGCTCTGCTACCTTCACGCAAGCGTTGTGAAAAATAACAAATGTTCACACATTTCACGTGATTGCGGATCACATAGTGGACATAAAACCAAAATATTACATTTCTAGACTGTTTTTTCTTGTAGTCGACTAATATGTCTAAAAGAATATAAAAAATAAAAATTTACAAAAATGGTATTTTTGAGAAAATCGACCTCAAACTTTCAACATTTGTTATTTCTTACAACGTTTACGTAAAGGTAGCGGAACGGCTACTCTACAGTTCGTAATGATATTATTATATCTACAATGGGCTTGCTTTGGGCTTTCTGTAGAGCCAAAGAAAGAAAATTTACCTTAAGTACAGACACAGTAATGACCTGTCAAAGTTGACCAAAAAGCGACCGGAGTGACGAGTTTGACATGTTTTTTAGAAAACAACCGAATTCTTAAAAATATTTGAATGCATCAAGGTATCTTTATAGTACCTATTGAATAAGGATAGAAAGTTGAAAGGGTGTAGAAAAATCTCTAGCGCCAGCTGAAGGTGTCAAACACGCGACCTGCGACGGCAGGCAAAAACACTAGTTTCTGCCACTGCGGCTTTTACGGCTCGTAACTCGAGAACAAAAAATCTGGGGAACATGCGGTTTGCGCCCTCCTTCATTTGATACATACTCCCAAAACATATATTTTTTTCGTGAAAATTAAAAATTAGACCCTTTTAGCCTGCCCGATTTGAGATGAAAACACCCATAAATATATATTTATATATATATATATATATATATATATTGTGACGAAGACCAAGAGTCGACGACTGTTTTTATATCCGCACTTTTAAGCATTGAGCGCGCCTCTGCCCGCACATCCAGTTCAGGCGCACGCGGGCCTCGTCTTCCTCGGCCAACATGCTGAAAGACGTTGAAGGGGACATCGTGAAGTACACGTCACAATTACCCCCCTCCCCCCCGGGGAGGGGGGGTTGGGGGCGGTGTCTTGGTGAAGTAGGACGCAGCAAGAGTAATTGGCACCCTGGTGACACGTGGCACCAAGATTTCCACAGCTTGACACCACGAAATGAGACCTTGGGGTCACCTAACCTGGCAAGCCCTGACTCAGGTCACGTGGCGACGCCAGTCCCGTGACTCCATGGCAGAAAGTGTCTCCAACCGCGTTACCAATGACCCGTAACTGGGTCCAGTTACACTGAACAGAACCTTAACCCGCGAAATTTAGCCGATGGCGGCACGGTACGGTTTCAGCTACGCAAATATCAATTTCACTTCCGTTGAAATGCAAGCAAACTTCCTACTTTCACAACCGAGCAAATGTCCGGTTGGAGGTTATTTTATGGTGATGCCCTTCGTGTGTGACCTCTAATTCCGCACTTGACTCATCTCCTTTTGAACGGTAGATTCCGACGAGTGAAAATAATACGCTGCTTGTTTACCGTATTCGGGTGTCCAACCTCACGAAAGAAGCATCACAGCTGTCTTGGGAACAAACGCTTGCTGTTTTCATCTTGTGACTCCAGGATATTTTGTTTCTCTTTTTTTTTTTTTTCGATAGCCTTATGTTCTCGAATTCTGCTACTACAACTATTGTGTACTTCCAACGACCCCAGCTTTATATTTCTCAACACCTCCGCAATTCACAAATTGTGCTTCCTTTTTTTTTAAATATTTTTTGTCTCTTTTTCCCTAATCATCTCGACAGAACTGTTTCCTATAGATACAGAATGTTGCGCTTGCTTGTTGTACGCGCCCAAAAATACACCTGAAACCAACTAAATAATTGATAAATTTATTAAAGCTTGTTGCAGTAGGGTTATTAATTACAACATTTAATTGTCTCCCCCCAGAAAATAATGAATTAGATTAATCGTCACTGCCAAAAGTAATTTAGTCACTGTAAAGTTATTACAGTAATTAAATTAAGTTTAATTGTCACAGAGTGGCAACTCTTCGCCTAGTAAAAATCCCAATTTTCTTACGTCGACTTTTAAATCCTAGACTTGCATTAAGCTAGCACTGTGACTATAGCTCGAAGCCAAATATAAACTGGTGTCGCCTGCACTCTTATGTTTTGCGATATATTAAGTCGCGAGTTCACTCGTTAGAGCGACAAACAAACAAACGACAGCGACAAGGTTCAAACATTTACAGCATGTTCGCGATGGTAACTTTGGCAGGCGTTTAGTCGTTCGGTGCACGTGAAGTAAGCACGAGTGTTTGCAAGCCTGCTAAAAAATACCCTCGCGTGCACGATGCTCATGTTTGAGCATAGCCTCCTTATTCTACGAAGCCTTTAAAATCGCTAAAGGATTTGGTTTGAGGCTTGTCGCTGTCATTTCTTTCTGTTTGTCGCTCTACTGGGACTCGGGCTGGGCATAACAACCCACAGAGAGGGATCTGTGACCGAATCTGTTAACGCACCTAAGCTCAGAGCGCGGTTAACGAAAGCTCGTACTGAAGACAACAGGAATTTTGGGTAAAATCTCTATTCCTGCTCGTTTCGATCTGAAAGATCATTGTACCGGCGTGCGATCGTGTATCGCTACTGCGCCGTGCACGCTGAAAGCCACCAGGCTAACAGTTGTATTGTACTGACAAAAGGTCTCATCTACAACGGAGACACGGAGTTAGTCCCTCGGGGTCTGACTAGCACTCGGCAGTAGAGACATATCCACAAGATCATTATCATTATTACTCTGTCGCATACATTTTGCACAATCGAGTATGTCTTTCTCGGCAAGAACAAGTCGAAAAGACCACAGCATCGTGCGATGACGGCTCTTGCAAGCCATGCAAATGGTAACGACTCAGCAGTAAAGCCCCCAGAAATGGCCGCTGAGTCAAGGTCAATTCAAACGAAGCATTTAACTAACAGGCATCTTCAAACGTGCGCGCCATCAAAACATCGTTTAAGGATAACTTGGCAGAGGAAAAAAGTAATGGCCCCCTCCAGCCAAACAGAATGACGGAGCGAACTACGTGACACCCCTCTGCAGGAGCGGCGCACTCTCAAGGACAAGTTGTCAAGGGCACCGCTCTCGCGCTCTGGTCGACTTGCCGGGGGCGCAGATTTTGCCGCTTACCAAGCTATGGTGAGGTAGAGTAGCTGCTGCACCAAATAACCGCGTTCGTTATCGTTCGGGCACGCACTCTGAGCTTCTATTAAACACGAGGGCTGCGTCAGCTTTCGGCGACAACTCGGATCTAATCACGCGGTTGGTGCCCAAAAAAGATGGCGGCCGCCAATGTTGCTCGCTGAGGGTTCTGAAAAGGCTCGATTTCGCTAATTTCGCGAATGTTCAGTACACTGCCGACTGTGTCCCACAGCCATGTTCTACGCCACGGCGGTGGGCAGCGCCACGAACCACTTCTTCAAGCGCTGCTACCCCATGTTCTCTCACGCGGTGTCCATCAAGATGGAAAACATGATGCTCAACAATGCAAGTGGAACTTTTTTTATCGTTTTGTTTTTTTCATTTACCACGAGGAGCTTGTCTGCCCCGATAGTCACTGACAATGTGAGATCGGCAGGGAGGAGTATTAGTTAATCCTCCTCCAGCGTTAGCTTTCCTGCCTTCGACAAGGCTTTGGCGTCTCGTTCATTTCGAGCGCTCCCGCACAGTCAAAGCACCGCGGAAGGCATGGAGCCCATTCTGGAGGTCGCGCTTTCGAAAGACGCGCCCTAGCGTTCTCATTTTGTCAGTGACTCACATACAGCTGTGAGCACAAGTCGCCCGTAGAGGCATACAAACCTCGAGGCTCTCTAAACGTATAAAACGGCACAATTACAATCGCACGAGCCTCAATCCAATCAGACTACGACGGTGACAAGAAATTATAGCCAGTCAGTATGCGACCAGCATTTCGTAAGGAATTTTACATTAACCACATTAGTTGGTGAGGGTCGAGTTGTTCTATTATGGTACTTAGAGTATCTGCTCTGGAATCATTTCGTCACGCTACGAGAGAGTTTTTACTATACTCCGCGACAACTTTTTTTGACAATGCAGTGGAAGGTACAGGCCCGCGTCCCCTCTCCCATTTTGAGTGTATGCAGGCTCCCCTCCTCCCCCATTTCCGGGGAGAGGAGGAGAGCCTTCGTACACTCAAAATGGGAGAGGGGACGCGGGCCTGTACCTTCCACTGCATGGCCAAGAAAAGTTGTCGCGGAGTATAGGGACAGATTCAAGCACCTGAGGCGCGCTGCCGATTGGAAACGCCACCAATACTTGAGACATATAGGTTATGTTATTTCGGTATAATTGAAACGCCACGTAAAATGTGCTACCTGAGCTAAACATTTTTTTAAACAAAATTTTAAAACTTTTATTTGCGTTTTCGTACTCTATGGCGCACCGTGCATTCACGAGGGCGCCCATCAAACCCTTCTGCCAGCTTGGCCGCGAGGCAGCTAAATAGCTGTCTCGCCTAAGACACGATCACATGGTCGTGTCGCCGCGGGGTCGATCGGGATCTCGAATTCGGCTCCCGACGTGCCGCTTTCTCTCCTAGCCACTGGATGGCGCTGCAGGCGCCCTGTGGCGGGCGAGGAGAAACCTCCTTGCCCATCGATCGAGATATTCGCGTCTCCAGCTCGACGCTCGCCCTCCCGCGGCGGAAACGGGAAGCGCTCTAGTGAGGGTCCCCCGACTCTCCTCCTCAGCGGGCATGGCGGAACTGCTCGCGATCATGGCTCGCAAAATGTCGTTTCCGAATGTAAACAAGACTCTTCACTGTCCCAACGTAGTGCTGCAGCCGGTATGGGATTGTACCTTACTGGAGAGTTTTAGTATTGCGCATAGAAGCAAACGCAAGCGGTATGCGTTTGCGTTAGAGTTCCGTGCCCACGTTGTGCGTGCGCCCCATCGCCATGCGCCATCCAAGACCGCAATTTCGGGCTCCGCGCACGCGCAGTGTGGAACACGTAAAGCTAACGCAAACACAAAGGGCTTGAGTTCGCTCGTATACGCAATATTAAAACTCACAACTGTTTCACCGGCTTCCAACGCCAACGAAACGTGCTGCAGTGACCAGACGTGCAAGCAGGTAGGCGTTCCTTCGAACTGGAAAGGTTGAGATTGGCAAAACAACGGCGAGCAAATACAAACGTAAATAAATGTTATGAAAAAACTAATAATTAAAAAAAAACTTTTTCTTTTTTTTTTCTTTTGTTTTTTTACTTTTGGGCATTTGGTTTGGAAGGTTATTGGCGGCGACTTTGGGCGTTTCGCCGGTTGTCAAAAGTCGCGACTTTGAGCACAATATACTTTATTCACAATTAATGTAATTTTACATGGATTTCTCATATTCGCTAAAATGTTTTCATTGATTTTAGACTATTTTTTTATTGGTAATTAAAATGCAGCAACTGAAACCAGTGATGATAATTAGCACAGTTTTTATTGTCACATTTCTTCGCGCGTTTAAAATTAGATCATACGCAACAAATTATATTAGAACTTGAAGAATTACTTATTCAAATATGTGAATTTTAATATTATTATTATTAATACAAATCGCGGCAAAGTTGCCTCCAATTAACGCCAAGATCGCGAGAATACGCTATTTAACAATAGTAGTCTTTCCAGAAAGGTATAATTCTGTTTTCTTTTTAGCATATGAAAAACTCTGACATAGTTATCAAGATAAACAAACAGTCAAACAATGGATGTAATATGAAGTCCTACACGTCACGCGGTGCTATAAACACACACACACACACACTTCAGCTGTCTGACTCGGATTCCGTCTTTGGGTTGTTGCAGTGAGAGCAGCGTTTATTAGTTTATACATTTCGTGGACATATTATAAAAATTAGAATTATTTTCTTATTCTTGTGCTGGAATAATTGTCATTATTTCCCATGACAATTCTCTGAGCGAGAAAAAGGCTGCGAGAACGCACAGATATCAGCACTGATTTTTTCAGCAACTACAAGTATCACCCTGGATCGAGCAATATGTCACAAAGTAAAGTTTCCGCGAACAATTTTTCTAAGTAATTAATTACGATGTGAGACACATCTTGAGTCGTGAAATAATTCAAAATTAAGGCCTATATCGAGAAATTAAATCCAAAATAGAGGTAAGTTTCGGTTTCGCTCCAGAATTAAAACGCGCGTCCTTCCGTAAATAATACGCTAAACACCGTTCTCGTTTTCAGGTTAAAGGGGTAACCTGCGCTCATAAAACATTAGCTTCCTCGTATTACCAGAAATAATTTATGTCGCTCAGTGAAGCCAGCACACTAGACGGGCTCAACAGCGGCACGCATCTCTGACCCTCACTAAACACGCCATCTTGAAAAATGAGTGGCGCCACCTATAGTTAGTTGGAGTCGCGGATACTCGGTGGGCCAGGGGGCGAAAGGCCTCTTAAAACTTTGGACGTTACCGAGCCCAGGCAAGTGTAGGGCGACCGGATCTAGGGTGATCGCGGGACACGAGGCCTGGGGGCCCTTTTCTTGTTTAGCTTTGGGCTTAATGTGCGTTTGTAAATATTTGTGTGATGTCGCGTGTATTTGTAGTTTAGATTTAGTGTTTTGTAGCGTTGTGTTTTATCGTACCAATAAACGGGGAGCGCAATCTCGCTCCCGTGAAAAAACCAGGCTGGACTCGGGTTGTTGACGAACCACGTGTAATCTGACGTATCGGCGGCTGTACGCAAATTCCTACAACTCCTAGTTGCATTTAAGCCGCTTGCGGTGACAAAATAAACTAGAAAAGAAATCGCTAGAGTTTCCAGATCAGTTAGTACACACTTAAAATTTTTACACCCTTATTCGTGTAAATGGCTCGTCCTCTGGCTAACGCCTTTATTCGTGTAAGGGTGTTAGCCACCGGAGGTGGTGAAAATCGTGTTAACTGCTAACACCCTAAAAACAATATGGCGGCCAGTATGCGACAGGCGATACGAGCCTGGCGAGCCGTACGCGGCTTCTCGCCGGAGCAAGAGCATACTGCTCGCACGCTCGTTTGGTGTCATCTGTAGGCGCAAAAAACTTTCCAAACATCTCTATGTCCAAGCGCCAACACCGCAAATAATACGAGTAAGGCCGAAACCGCTGGAGAATGAACAGCCAAGACTGTCGCCGAAGTCTCGCTCGGCCTGCTCAATGCCGGTCGCATTTTCATCGCATCAGAAGCGCTTATAAAGGGATAGCTTTACAAAACACTGACAGGCTGGCTTTATTGAACAAAACGCCCACTTGCCGTGGACGACAAGTTGACAACGAATCGCTCCGACACCCTCTGTCGACAGCGGCTAGGAAGTATCGCACTCGCGCTCCGTGTGGCTCTCGATTAACTATTGCCTGTGCTCACCTCTGTTACGTGCGTTATCCACTCATGAACGTTTGTGCGTGAACCAGCAATTCAGCACCTAGAACACGCGCTGGGGAAGCCGCCTAACCTCCTTTTGTTGCAATCAGGCAGCATTACACGACGACACAGCTACCAGCGCCGCGGAACCGAACAACTCGGAGCGATCAACACGACGGATGGACTAATGGCATCTAGCCCTCTAATAGTTATAGATCACCAACCGCCACACTTTTCAAATTGGGCGGCGACAACCCCCATCTAGCGACGAAAAACAAAAGTGATCAACTTTTGAAAAAAAGTAAACAGCAGTTTTTTTGCTGCCCACCGCGCGGTTACATTCACTTACGACATGAACATACACACAACACTGTACATACACACGGGCATACAAGCACTGATCAATTGCACAGCACACACAAACAGTACATACATCCTACTTATACAAACCAACCAGTGCCCCGAGCGGTATATATGCCCTCCTATTTCGCGCATCGGTTAGCCCAGTGACCACGCTAGTCTTAATCAAGATATGAAAAGATTACGCCAGTTTTATTTTTCAATAATATTTTTTCTGCATTTGTCTTAGGTAGGTACACATATCCCTTATTAACTTCTTACAGCATAATGTATTATAATGATACGCGCCTAACTTCTAGTAACTCAACGTGAGTGACGAGAAAAAAAAATCGTGTCAATTCTGTCTGGCAACCACACTCGCGGCGTGGTTGCTATGGCGACGCTGTCGGTACGCGCCGGCAGCCGTCCAGCTGGTTCGGCCGTTCGGCTACGGCCGAGTGCGCGAGTCCACGGTGAACGCCGCGAACGCAATCGAGAAAACAAAGCGTCGACTACTGAAGCTGTACGTAATCGAGTTTCCGCCCGTTCGCTGCCGAATTCTTCGTAGTCTTCTTCCGCCCGCTCGAAAGGGAGCAGCCTACCAGTCCGATTACCGCCGTGGCTTCAGTGGCTTCATCTTCGGAGGGAACTGTCAACTGAATTAGTTCCAAAACGCGGGCGCATCAGGCAGCGCAACGTGGCGCGGTCCACGCACAAAGTCGGTAAGTAAACAAAACACTCAATGCCGTTCCATTCTTTTTTTTTTTTTTTTATCTACGGGGGCGCGCGGTGTTTCTGGGTGGCTCAAGGTATGGGAAAGCAACCGGAAAAATCGGCGCCTGATCGACCATGGGGTGAAAATTTCAAGGCGTATCGTATGCAAACGACAGCGTTTGCCAGCGGAAGACTCGGTCGTCCGTGGCGAACGCATTTTTAGTATTTTTAAGGATGTTCTAGCTGCAAAAGAAAGGAGCACCTTAAAATTTCACAAGGTAAAATACACTGCTGAGGAAACGACGCCCCTTTGCGTGCAGGCGCGGATTTTTCCGGCAGAGTTTAGCGCGCTGTGAAATGCAGTGTGCATTTAGGGAGAGTTTTGGCATAATATAATGTTGCTCATTGGAAATAAAAAAAAAAGAAATGCTGGCATCATATGTTTACACACTCTTAGTTATTTTTGGAATCTTAAGTAACCTTTTTGTGGCAGGTATTGGACGCCAGCACATTTTACGTAGGAACGAAGAGTGGAATGCGGCCAATTCCCTTCCACATTAACATCAAATGAGTGCTGTGAAAGCAAAGAAGAAAGTGAGGGTGAAACAGTTCCTGCAGTAGTAAGTGCCAGAAACAAGAAAAGTGCCCCGAAGTGGAAAATATACTCCCTTGAAAAGGATCCAAAAGAAATAGAGGTTATCAGGTATACCGCCGAGCGTCACAGACCTGGACACTCCATTTCAGTTTTTTAAATGCCCATGCCCTGATGAGCTGTTTACAGCGATATTTGAGGGGACCATCCTGTATTGAACTCAATGCCACCATAAACACCATTTTCGGGTTCTGGTCACACCTCCACGCAGGATGTCCTGCTTCAGATCAAGGAGGATATCCTTGACAGAATCTCCTGTACGACAACGCGGGCGGTCCTGGCCCTGGATATAAAGGGCGCCTTTGACAACGTCAGTCACACGCTGGTGTTCGAGAACTTGGCCTCAACTGGGTGCGGGCCCCGGATGTATGATTATGTGCGGGACTTCCTGAGCAACTGGATGGCCACCATCGGAATCGAGTCCATCCGCACAAGCACCATCCCGATACCGAGCAAGGGCAATCGGCAAGGCTCGGTCCTGTCACCCACCTTGTTACCTGGCGATGTGCAAGCCGCCTCCTCTCCTGGAACGGATCCCCGGAATGAAGCATACCCTCTATGCCACTCTATGTGGACGACCTGACAATTTGGGCTACGTCGGGATCGGACAGCGGGAGGCAAGACTTCCTCGAAGAAGTCATTGAGACGGTGCAGAACTACCTCGAGGCCGGCAACCTCCAGCGCGCCCCCGATAAGTCTCAGCTGTTGCTCCTCCGCGCGGGCAAGCCAATTCCCGAAGAAGAAGAAGGCGGACATCCGCCTCACGTTAAAGGATGGTACCCCCGTGCCGGTGGTGAAGCGGGTTCGGATCCTGGGGCCTTCGCCTCCAGCGGGACGGCGGAGCCAAGTACACGGTCGACTGACTCGTCAAGACAACCACGCAAGTCATGTGCATGGTGAGAAGGATAACGAGTCACAGACACGGGCTCGAGGAGTCGGACCTGATCCGGCTGACCCAACCACTCGTCGTGAGCCACATCGCCTGCGCAAATCCGTATCTCAACCTGCTGTCGAGAGGTAAGGGCAAGATGGACGTGATTATTCGCAAGGGGTACTAGCTGGCACTGGGGGTGCTGCCGTACGCGTCGAACGCCAAGCTCCGGCGGCTAAGTGTAAACAACACCTTTCAGGAACTCATCAACATGCACCTAGCCAGTCAGTGGGAGCACCTGGCCCTCACATTGAGTGGCCGGCATGCCCCGAGCTCGCTCGGCATCCCCATCCCCGCATCGCAATGCGAGGCTATCCAGCTGCTGCTGGCCCTTTGGGACAAGATCCAGGTGGCACCAATCCCGTGGAAGCTGAACCCATCTTTGCATCCAGGTCGCTGGATGGCTCCCGGTCCCTTGATTCCGCTTGGTCCCGTCGTGTAGCATAGGGCCCCTGGTAGCAATTGGTTGCTAGCCCAGCATTTAAGCATACTCCAGCCTTTTTGTATGTAAAGCAAAACAATTACTGCAACTGGATACTTCTTACCTGACAATCGTAGTTTGCACTGCTCAATGCCCTTCTGTTTTATCTAAAATACCGCAACTAAATACTCCGAGTACTGGTCGGAGCACTGCGGTGCAGGTGAAGTTTCTACTTCACCTGTTGTCCTTCTGTTTTATCTAAAGTACCGCAACTAAGTACTCCGAGTACCGGTCGGAGCTCTGCGGTGCCAGGTGAAGTTTCTGCTTATAAAAAAGTGTCTGCCCAAAAGCTTGCTTCGGTACCACGAGCTGCAACAGGAAGCCTGATGCAGAGGCTATAAGAGCATGCTCCATGCTTTGAATGTTGCTAAGCATGCGCGCTTGTGCAGTGCAACTGTGTTCAGGACAACGTGCTCATTCTTGGCATTTCAGTTTCACTTGCACTTAAAGGGATGTTGAACCGAAATCTGGATTCCATAAAACACGGCGGCAAAAGCGTGTAACAAGATGCTACAAACGCCAAAACATCACTCATACAGCGATATTTTGAATGGATGACCTTATTTTTAAAAATAGGAGGCGCATTTGACAGATTTGTTTGTCTTGTTTCTCCGAGAAGGGAAGGGAATAACCTCGCGTCTTCTCCACCTCGCCGCCTTGAGGGGGCGAAGCAGAGAGAGGAGAAAACGAGATATCTCGACGTCACGCGCCTCATCGGCCTCGTTCAATCTCAACCTCTTTCTCCAAAAATACGGCCGTCCATTCGAGATATCGCCTTGTGACTACGAGTAGTGTTTTAGGGATTGTAGCGTCCCGCCTACGGCTTCTGCATCGTTTTCTGAAATCCAAATTTCGGTTCACCAGCCCTTTAAAGGGAAACGGAGTGTGGCAGCGATGGGATGATTTCTTGTGTCAGCCGGAGTTGCCTACCATTACCACTGTAGGGCAGCAAAGGCTACAGGCATGCAAGAGCGACTTTGAGAAGCGCTTTCGCAGAACAAGAGCTTGCGATAGAGCGTGTACTAGCTCGCACTTGTCGCCTTCGACCGCGCTGTCACCCTGGCAAGCCTTCGGCAACACCTTCAGAATGCCCGCATTCTTCAAGAAAGCCACAATGTTATGAATATACCACAACAATGCCTGGCTTTTATTTTTTTCTAAAAAAGAGCATTTATGAAACTTTGAAAATGCAGCAGTGCACGCTCATTACCTTCGGTACTGCTTAGCACGTGCTCACTGACGCTCACCTTATCCAGGCTGAAAAGCTTGTGCTCGGACGGGGCATATTGAACACTGGTGGTGTCTTTTGACTGAAGTAATATACAAAGTATGAACAGGAGTGATCAAGAAACACAACATTTAATGCCGGTCATCTCCACTTTTAAAAAGTATCTCAACGTGAGATTAATTTGACATTTCGTAGTAAGGGTGATGAATTCCAGACAGGGTGACACAAACCGTTTTGATAAAAACGTAAAAACAAAATGTAACTACTCCATACAGGTGCCTAATACCTAGTTTGATGACTAGGAAACAACACGGAGGACTTGAGAAATGCGATGAATATAAACGAATGAAGCTGGTCATAAATTGAAGCATACTTAGGTATGTGAGCCACACAACTTGCAGCTGCCATCTCAAGAAAAACAAACAAAACCTTTAATGATTTCGAAAATCGGAACAATCCTGGCAGGAGTTTCACAGACTGGCGATTGCACTATGTGATCAGCAATCAGGCTACAGGTGTTTTCTTGATTGTATTAATCACCTTGATTGCAACTGGCCGTAGCTGTGAGTAGATTAGAATAAGACAAAGCCTCTCAAGAAGGCAGCTTGTATTGTACGTCTTCTGGCCATGGGCGAAGCCGAAAAGCCAGTAGGCCGCCATGACCACAGTAAAGCCTTCGAAAAGCCAAATGGTTCCCTCCTGCATATTAAAGCAGAATTGATTCAGTCAGAGAATAATAAAGGCCGCACTGATGAGTATGATTTTAAGCATGAAATGCTTTTAGCTCCCGGCCGCCAAACTGATGACATATCTTTTTGGGAACTAATGCCAAAAATCACTTCAAAACATCTCGGGTTTCGAAGTTGACTTTTGCGTTGGTTTTCTTATTTGAAACCGGCTTTGAAACCTACTGGGTCTCGAAGTCAGTTTTGGATCAGAAAGGTGTGCACTAGCAGGGTTCAAAATTTGCTGTCAAAATTTTGTTTCCTTGAGACAAGGAAACAAAAAGGAACATACACACCACCGTCTCAAAACCAGCACATCATACAGCTGTCATTTATTTCCACAAGTCTTCTTCCTTGTCATCCCACACGCTACACATGCTATGGAACCTATTCCTATACACACTATGAAACCTATTAATTCTGAACTACAGCTTTAAAAAAATTATCCAACATTCAAATTACTTTTTTGTATGACATCTCACTACCGAATTCTAAACCAAGAGCGCATCATTCGTTTAAACCGTTTGAAGCAATCGCCTGACGAGGAGCCCGTTGTCGTCACGCTTTGACGGCGCACTTTAGTTCACCTTTCTGCCGCCGTCTTGGGGGGGGGGGTCTCAGGCATCGTCCCCGCGCGAATATTACCACAGCTGTTTAATTGATTGGTGCGGCACACAAACTTCTGTTCGGGCTGGAACTTGGTCAACAGTGTCTGAGATGAGCCCGACGCCCATTTCAGACGTCAAATAAACTTTCGAAATTCCTTTTATAATCTCTTTAAGAGTTTGAATGCAGGCGTCTATAATTCGCAAAATTTAGTGGCCACGATTATGTCCTTTGTGACCGATTTCCAAAAATAAATGGTTTTACAGTAATGATTCAGATTGTGATTTATTGGGAATTAACCAGTGCTGTTAATAACATGCTCTGTATTGTCCGCTCTGCTGGTGTTTTTTCTGCCGTCATTGCATCCACGCAGCTTGAAAGTGCACTGTTTTATGCGACAGGTGGCACGCACACACCGTGGCACTCCACTTCATAGCATGGCATGTGGTGGCAGCAAAAGCCTCTGCCAAAAACATGCTAAGCACAGCATTTGTGACGGCAGAAAAGATACAAGGCTATTATCTTGTTCCCGAGAGTATAGTATGTTGCAGGTTAAGACGGTACAGTGAGGGGAAGAAGCTCCGTCTACACTCTTTCCACTTTAGCAGAAAGGATGCTATAGAGAAAAGAAGGAAACCGCCAATCGTGGCAAGCAAAGGCAGTGTAAAAAAAGGGGAAGGGGGGGGGGGGGGGGGGGACTGCAAACGTGTTTACCAAGAATAAAAAGGGGGAAGAGTGAAAAGAGGTATTCTTCTGTAAATTCCTTTTTCTCCCGGAGCTGTGAATGTGCCATGGCCGGACTGGGCTCAACTCAATGCCCCAAATCATATTTAAAAAAAAAAATTATTGCCGGCAGAGTTTTGCGGACTCCTAAAATGCCTTTACGGAGAGGTTCCACAAACCCTCTTTCCAGAACCGTTGGCCTAGATTGCGGGCATGGGCATCTGCAGTACGTTTTGCGGGAAAAGGAGGGGGAGGGGGGCAAACCTTGTTTGCTTTCAAAGTTATAGGTTTGAAAGCTACACCCCTTCAGAATAATCCCCCCCCCCCCTTTTCCGCCACTTTGCTGACGCCCATGATTGTGGGCACCTCATCACTTACAAAATGTTTCCTAGGACCCATGTGTAGAAAGTAGGAGCCACCATTCAAGCCCCTGTCATGATTACAGTGCAGACATATCACAATAGCAGGGAAGAACAATAAATAATAATGGACAGTCTGACCGGAAACAATCTTGGTACAGTTTCAGACTCGCTGCTCAGCTTGCCAGCTGAGCCAGGCTAGAAAAACGAAATTGGCAAAGTGAATGAGTTGCGAGTATAAAGATGCAACAACAAAACCCTACTGGCATTCTTAAAAAATGTTGGGGCCTTCTTGTCAATGGAAAAGGCACTCAGTAATTAAATCCAATACTCTTTCGGATAGTGAGATTGATATCGTGGTAAGGTGGGTGCTTGTCCCAAGCTCTTGTTTTAGCACCAGTGGGTGTCAAGTTACACACAGCCAGAAAACAAATCAGCATAGCCAAACGAAGCACAGGACAATTGCATCCGTAAAATAGCCGATGTTCCATATTTCAATTAGTTTTTGATCTCACTCTGCGCAGCACACAATTCATAGCAGACGATTGTCCCTTTTTGGCTCTGTTCGCAGATGACTTGCCAGTCTGTTCGTCGTTTTGTTTCTGTCAGAGAATGATACCTACCTAGTAGCAAACAAACTCATTATTATTCCCTCATGTTAGCAGACGATGCGTCTGGTAGCGGTATTTTATAGCGAGTTCGTTTCACACGCACTGGCACCGTTCGAGTTCTCTCCCAGAATGCATCGCACTCGCAGAGTGTTGCACTGAGAACTGGACTCAAACGAATTCGCCAAATGCACCAAGTGCAGAAGACTGATGCTGCCGCCATCTATGTTGTAGAAAGAATACCGACCTCAAACCGAAACTGGCGCCTTGCTGTTCGGAGTGATGGGTGGGAATGCGAGAGTACAGTCGCTACCAACGTTTATCTACAAACGTTGGTCGCTGCAGCCTTTAGTTTATAGTTGCGATGACTTCAAGCAACACGGCTGTCATAGGGATAGTTACAGACGGCGTAAATTTCCGCAACCAGCTGTCTACAAAGCAGCTGGTTGCGATCTTTCAATTCTCATAACCGCTTACACTGAAGAAAATGGATGATGCTGTCTGAGCAGAAGCTTGATCCATTTCAGCATGGCATTATGCATGGACCACTGAAAGGGTACGCCTTAAAACTAGTCTGCTGGAATACCCAGCAAAACTTTTCAATTTCGATCGTCATTACAGGTGGATCAGATATTAGCTTTGGTGAGGGCGTCGAGAACGAGAGCTTTCTCGAACAAAATATGACGGGGCAAGTTAGCTGAAGTAGGTAAATGTTCAACATAATGATGTTGCCCAAGCCTCGGGTAAAATCACTAAATTTAGCTTTCTTTGATGCTTATTGGGCAGTCAAAGTTTCTGCTGGGGCAGTTTTGTCGACAAATGTTCAATTTTTCACCCGCACACGTTGGTGATAAACATCTCGGGGGCCGCTGATGCATTTGTTCTGAGCGTTTGTTTACACACTGGTATATTTCAGCGTTTTTATGACAACAGAGCGACTTAAAACCTCCAAATAAAGCACAGTTTGTCAACTGCTTCCTTCATGAAATAGGAGACACTCACAGTTCAAGCTCGCGTTTGATTCCGTTGCCCGCGGGACGCAATTTCTATCAGAAAATCAACTTTTTTTCCTTTTAGTTCTGCGACACATCGTAGCAGACAAACTTTCGTCATCTGCTCCAGCACCTTGCCGGCCTAGCCGGAGCGAGGCACGACGGGATTGCATTTTGGCGCAATCTCGATTTCCTCAGTGCAGCGAGTGCATGCACGCGTGGGGTGTCAGCAATGAAACGAACTCGGAGAGTGCAACCACTTGTGGAGTGCCGGCTGAAACGAACCCGCTCCACGCTGCGAGTGGACACGCGTGGGCACGAGTGCCGTGAAACGAACTCGCTAATACTTCTTCAGTGCAAGCCGGTTGAGACCTCAATGACCAAAATCGGGCTCTCGGTGAGATGGAATGGCAAACTGAGAATGATTTCATGACCAGGGGCCAAACAAATAACAGGTGCATTGTATGGTGAGAGTATTAGCACCGAGAAGTTTGGGTGGCGACCTTTTACAGCGAGCCGGGGTGACGTCCTGCTGAGGACAAAATTTAACCCCTCACTCGCCCTACAAAGGCCGAGACGGCGTTAGCGGTCGGCATATTACTTTCGTTTTTTTTTTTGTTTTTTTTTGTGCGCATTTTACGTAGGAAATGTGAATTATTATATGCGGCCTTATTGAGGTATGGTCTGTAGCTGCAGGCGAAACTTCAACCAACATTCCGAGCATGGTTTCCAGGGCAGACAGTGCATGAATCACAGATGGTATATGAAAAGGAAGAAATGCCACCACACTTGCAGGAGCATTGCAATATATTTACATCCCGCACAATCAACGCTGCTGATGATTTGAATAAATTAAGAGGTTTTTCTCAACTTTGTTTCTAAACAAAAACGTCTCAGCGAAAAAGCTGCACTCTGCTCGAGCAACATGTTAAATATATTCTGGGCCATGGGGAGAAAATTACAAGTGAGACCGCCCAAAGGCCTTTGACTTAAATGCCATTTGTATCCCCGCAAAGCGGGATCTGATGTTCTCCTAAAGCGCGAGACAAATGGACGGCAGAATCGTCCGATCCGACAGTCCGAACGCTGCTCCGAATTGAGACACACGCACACACTTTCGATCTTGCAAGCGACACAACGATCCGTTCGGCTCCGCCCAGGAGATCCAACTTCCAAGCACTCCAGCGGAGGTCCGCGTTCATAGATCTCTGGTCCCAGATTGATGGTTTAGCTCGCACGAGCGAAGCTAGGAGCTCGTTCTTGTTAGCGCGTGCATTCTTTGCCGGGGCCATCTTTCTCGAATGGATCAGCGGGATCCACGCGTCCGGCTTCCCGTCGCCCGTCCCGTTTTCTTATTCGTCCCGACAGACCAAGTATGTCATCATGACGTTCGCGCTAGCTGTGCTGTCATTGGCTGGACGCATCCGACAATCCGTCCGCCGTGCAAAACTATCTGGCGCGTTTGACGCATGTCGGATCGCCGATCTGACACCTGAAGCGACCAAATTTTTCGGATCAGGCAGTCGTACTGTCGGATCGGACGTCGGATCGGATGGATTTTTCGCACATGTGTCTCGTGCTTAACTCATGAATCTGCAAAGAACAGAATTTCAGTGTCTGAAACACTTACACCGCCGCTTCCACAACCGCCTTATATCGTGTGGAGGGGGCGGGGGGGGGTTCATCGACGGAGTTGCCTCCACCGATAGCTTTCCATACTTATAACCCAATTATAAGGGTAAACGTGACAAACACGGTTGGAAAAGCTATGAAAATTCTGTCGGCATAAGTCTCACCCAGCGCCTTTTACACTGGGTAAACGAAGCCCCGCTTCTCAACGTGCTTACAGCTCACAACGGCCGATGTTGACGGTGCCTTTCCCATCCTTAGTCTGGCTGTCCATGCTCTTTTTAATCTCGAAGTTTTCGGGTGGTAGAATATGATACCAGCTTCTTTTTGGAAATTGCATTGCAGCGCTGAACAGTAGGTAAGCATGATCACAAACCTCCGATCGTGAGGAAACGGGCGCAGGGAAGCCAGCCAGATGCCAGAACGCGAAGCGGAGTCCGTCACCAGACGTCACGGTACACCTGACCCAATCAAGACGTGGCGACCGCAGCGACACTTGTGTTTGCTCTGAAGACTAATAGTACGCCGTGCAAGCAATACCATTGATCTCCACGACAATTTGCTGGATCGCGTGTCTCCGCTTGGTCGTTGCAGCTCAGGTGCGGCCACCAGATGGCCACCTTGGGACAAAGATTATCAGTCAACCTTTTGGAGCATTGCGGAGGCTGGGCGGCAGTAAGCTGAAGACATGTTTTCTGCTCGTTCGTTGTCATTTACCGAAGAAGTTTGTTAAAACCCCGAACGGTGAGAATTGCGTTTGAGAACACGTGGAAATTTTTACGAAAGCTCAGCACCGCAAGAAAAAGGGGCAACTCGTCTAACGCAAGTCTTACTGTTCTGGCGGCATGATAAAAGCTTCCTTGGCATGCCAAAGTGCTGCATCTTTGTCTTCGCACGCTTGAATACCGATCAAGAACTAACGCCGTGTGGATTTGTTTCGTGAGTGCAAAGAGCATGAAAATGCATGTGCCTCTGGAGCAGCATTTTACTTTACTCTTACGACTGTATTTGTAACTTGCGGCACTTGCAGTCCAGAAGCGGGCATGATCCAGTGGCGACAAAGGAGGGGTAGGAGGCTATGGCGACGACGACAGATTGCACGCAACCATATGGACGGGCCACGTTTGAAAAACTTCAGATATCGCCGCTTCATACTTTTGCCTTCGAAAACCTACCTTCTTCCACGGCATTGCTCTATTTGTGCTGTCATGTGATCCATTTGAGTAGATTTGGAACATAGCCATGGTTAATCCATAATAGCAACCACCGATTTCGTTTCCTATTGATAGCAACTCGCTGGAACAGCTGGGTGATAGAGAAGACGCCTATGTGCGACATACCTTCAAAGCTCTGCCATGGCATCGATTCTTGACAAGTATCCAAGCGTGAAAAGGCACAGAGACGCAGCAGTTTGGCAGGCCAAGGAAGCTTTGATCACGCCGCAAGACCGGCGAGACTCGACGTTCGACAAGTTGTGCCTTTTTCTTGCGGTGCCGCGCTGTTGCAAAAAATTTTATGCGATTTCAAAGGAAATTCTTATTGTTTACACATTGCGAGCGTTTGGCGCTCCTTTCACTAAACAGAGGGGAGCGCCACCGGAGACTGACACTCGAGCGTGCTCTTCGTGCGCCGAGCATTCCTTGGAGCACAAGTGACTTCTTTGCGCTCCGTGATGTCACGTCCACAAACAAGATGGCTGTGCCATTGTTGAGATTGTTGAAACAAAAGGCGTAGCCGGACAGCTGCTCCTTTCCAGTCCATTAGTTGTTAATCCAGCAGGTAAAAACAATTTGATTTGAAAGCCAAGACAGCAATTAGCATTCCGGAAAAGGTTTGTTCATGTGCCTTGCCTGAGAACAAAGTGATCTATCGAACGAGTGTGCTGATAGCTCGGCGACAGAAACGTTGCCGAGAAGACAGTGGGACGGCTGCCCTTTTTAAACTGCTTAGTCCAGCTGCAGCGAATAAAGATACTTAGATTGGAAAGCCGGAGCATCAGTTAGCATTGCGGGAAAGGTTTGTTCGTGCATCTCGCCTGAAAACGAATTCATCAATTGAACGGAAGGTTACCGACAGCACAGCGACAGAAAAGTTGTTGAGATGAGAAGACAGTCGGAGCGCTGCCCTTTCTAGGATGCTTTGCCCAGAGAATCAAGATACTTCGAATGGAAAGCCGAAACATCATGTTCATGTCTCGCCACTATCTATTGAACGACAGTGTTCCGGTATCGGCATAGCACATCAACAGCTTCCATCGCATTCCGTCTCGCTGCAATACGGAACCACGAAATATCTGGCAAGTGTGAGGGTTTCGTGCGTCGACAAACGGGTTCAAGAATGTTGTCTTTAATTCAAATATAAATAGCTTGCACGCTCAATAAATAGATCAGCCAAGGTGCCTTTCCCCGCACGTGCTCGAAGCGAGTCTCCAAACCTCTCAGAAATACTTAAACGTCCGTAGAAACTTCATAACGTCGCCGTGTCTTTTACTTTGTACCCTACCGCTCTACACTGGCTTTAATTAATTTACCACCAAAATAATTTTGGCTTCTCCCACCCGTATCCACGGGATGCCAGGTTCGTCATAACCGTGCGGTGGGAAGGAGCTTGTGCGGCTTGTCAATAGATTCGGTGTGTCGCGCTCCTGTACGCCATGCGCCGTTTAGTTGCTGTGCCTGGAGTATGAAACTCGGAGCGTCAGAGTAGGAGTAAAGGAGTGTGGACTTAAAGGGGAGCTGCAATCATACTTAAGCGTCTACCTCTTTTGCGGTTTCCACGTCTCTTTGGGTTCGGGTAAGCCAGCGGGCACGGAGAGAATAACTAAATATCAGTGAGTCATATTTTAACCGGACGACGCGGAAACCTCCACCACCTACGAGGGCGACCCGCGTTGCCGAAAGCGCGGAATATGTGACGTCTTTGGTCCTGGGCTTACTACTGGTCAGAGCCGCTAAAAGCTTTTTAGTCGATACAAAATATAAGTGTCGCGAACCGTTTTAATTATGTATGAAAGTAGTTTTTGTTCAGTATTTTAGATCAGAAAAGAAACAAATGCAGTTTATAAAGTACGGAAACAAGAAAAGACCCGTCGATAAACCCGCCACCAAGCGGTGAAAAAAACAGCGCATACAGTAAAACCTCGTTATAACAAAGTTGAAGGAGCGGTCATAATTATTTCGTTATAACCATTAGTTTGTTATAGCCAATGTCCATTTCTTCCCACTATTAGCAAGCAAGGGGAATTATGATTGCTTTGTTATATCCATTAGTTTGTTATATCCCGTTTTGTTATAACGAGGTTTTACTGTACTATAGAAAGGCGTAGTGGGATGAGGCTCCGACGAACAATGGGCTTAGAAAGGTCCCGGATGTACGCGGTGGCGCTGCGGTCGTATACCGGCTCGAGGATCCGACCAGTTCCGAGCGTTCCCAAGGCTTTCGGCGCGGGCTTGGCTGGCGATTTGACCCTTTGGCGGTATGGCAGCGCGAAGTGGCTCCCGTTCTGAACTGATCTTTACCCCGTGTTTACCGTCGTTTGTGGCCAATGAAGTGTTATGCCGAATTAGTCTTTAATCGCGCGGCAAATGCATGCGAGCTGCCCTGGCCGCCCACTTCATACAGCCTAGTCAACACGTGCTTTAGTGGCACCCTCTTGAGCCGTCGACACTGAGTGCGGCAGCCGTGAGCGCTCGATGAGCTCACTACTTCACGGCCACTCAAACCAGGACCTACGACGTCATGAAGGATGTTATTTTTTGCTTGTTTTTGTAAGTCTAATTTGCCTATAACTTTTAAAATAAAGCGAAATTTGAGAAAAGTTTCTTTAAATTACTACGTTCAGTGCGCTCAGGTTCGGTCCAAATTAAAAACCAGTCAAAAAGTTATTGCAGGGCCACTTTAACGCTCCCAATGACGACAAACGAGCAAAAAACATGTCTGCAGCACGCTGCCGGCCAGCCTCTGCAACGCTCCAAAAGGTTAATTTTCCGTGTCCCAAGATGGTCGTCCGGCAGCCGCAATCACGGAGCGGGGAAGCGCAATTTAGCAATTGTTGTAGAGATCAGTAAGAAAATATGGAATGCATACCCTCCTAGCATCCATCAGGTAGGGATAAGCATTCTGTGCAGTCTATATGCCCATCAATATCAACGCATGTAGCCATTTGCAGGCAGTCGCATCCATTCGAAGATCAATCTGGCCTTCGTCAGGCACCAGCTTTCGCTCTCAGCACACAGCCACTGTTGGTGGGCTTCGAGGCTGCTCGCATCTTCACCCTCCACAGGCGGGGCAGCCCCGGTCTGTAAATGTAGAATATGAATATGGCAGGTATTATTTGATAACACGTTATGTTTTGGCCGTGTAAAGAAAATCTGCATTCCATTTTCTAACATATCTGTTATGAAATAACAAGGTCAGGTGGAACGGCTCGAGTTCGCTGACTGAAAGACAGAGGGCTTAGCCTGAACCAATATCCTAGCAGCCTTCGATATTGGTGTGGGAAGAGAGAAGGCTGAACCTCTAAAGATGTCTTCAAATGATTCTCTAATTGCTTAACTCCAAAGTTTCAGGCTGCTGCACTTCAACGTTCTGAACTTTTTCCAACATATATTTGCGCTGTCGCTAACCATGTTCCATTTGCCAATTTTTTACACGCCGCTTCTCCTCCAATCAGAACAGCACGAGAGTCCGCCGTGAACAGACTTGGCATCATCGTGTGTCATATATCCCCGATGATTGCCTTCCCCACTAAGATGCATTAAAGCCAAGGCTCGAGCACAAGCTCATAGCATCGCTAGATGGTCGCACTGCACGAACCCTCGTGCAGCCTGAGTATCTACTAGTACTGGTAAAAGCGAGCGAGTTGAAAATGAACACTTAAAATCGAAAGAATAAAGCGCGAGGGACAAGCCCAGGACAACCACGTAAAGCCTGGTTAAAACAGTTGCGTTTGACCGCGTTGCGGCTGCGAGAAACCAGGACATCCCTGCTGCTTATATCGCGTGCCAAGATGATTCTTTGAATTGGAATCCACGCTTCATACGAAGCACAGATGTGCCGGTGACTCGTTTTCGGTTCTAAACGCAACGCAGACAAACACACTCAAACGCAAGTGTCGGAACCGACCTTTACGGTACAGGCTCACAGTAAAGCTGTGAGCCCGAACCGTCTCGCACGTCTAGCCTTCGCTTTAGTACATCTCAGGATGAGACGGAATGTATCATAATAGAACCGATGTGGTCTCACCATTCTGAGCAGAAGTGCGTGAGTAACCGATGCTATTTTCGTGGTCGCTTGCACATAAACAACCAAGGAGCTTGTACACAACGCCGGCATTCATCTGGCTTGAAAACAACTTGAGCGTTGGCTTGGCTTGGATGTCAGCTGCCCATTGTGCTTACTTGAACTTCACGAAATCCTCTAAATTGAGCAGGCTGCTTCTTGACTTCTGCTGTCGGCGCGTATGTCTGCAATTCGGCGGTTTCCGAGTTCGACGATTCGGAAATCATGGGTGTACCACCGCAACACCCTCTTAACACGATTTCGGTAGCCGTAGGGTGTAAAAAGGATGTACGAAGGGTGTAGGCCTTTCCGTACACCCTTGAATATTCAAAAATCATGTAAAAATGGTGTAGGAAGGGTGTGAGCTCGGAAAAACACCCTTTTAACACGAACATGGGTGTTGAAATTTTTAGTGTGTAGTTTATCTAGAGACTGTGGTAAAATCAACAATCATAAAAAGGGGAAAAAAAAAAAGCACGGTGGCTCACGCCAGCCCTGATAACATAGCATTCTAATGGTTCGTTTATAAGGGGCGCCACACTCGTGCTCTTAACCCATCGCGTATGCGCGGCACCTCGCGCGTTGCTAGAGGTACGCATCGGTCTGTTGGCGAACATGAGGCGGTGCATCAAAAAACGGCACGCTAGTTGTAGTCTGGCGTTGAGATAATTTTGCAGCTAATTTTTTGTCTCTGGCAGCTAGGTGCCTCTTTGAGGTCAGTGGCTAAGTTAATGCGCTAATATGGAGGCCTGCGTGGACAACGAGAAAATGGACATGAACAAGGTACTAACATATGGGTGTCCTTAAAGGCCCGTTCACACTCTTACAACCGAGTACGACCGAAAGAGACGAGACTTGTTGAAACCTCTTAAAATTTCTTAGGACGAGAGAACACACTGGCACTCTGGCGCCATCTATGCATACCTCGGCAAACCTCACTCATGAGGGCCCTCACTCATCCTCACTCACCCTCATCTTCACAGGTGAGGTGAGGGTGAGTGAGTTCCTGAACCAGGAAAATTCATGAGTGTGAGGGTGAGTGAGGGCGGTGAGGGCCGTGAGGGGCGGTGAGGGCCGTGAGGGCTGTGAGGGCTGTGAGGGCCGTGAGGGCCGTGAGGGCCATGAGGGCGGTGAGGGTTATGAGGGCCATGAGTGCGTGAGGGGCGTGAGGGCGGTCAGTGGCGTGAGGGCCATGAGTGCGTGAGTTGTGTGAGGGCGGTGAGTGTGTGAGGGGTGTGAGGGCCATGAGTGCATGAGGGCAGTGAGTGGCATGAGAGGCGTGAAGGCCGTGAGGGCCGTGAGGGCGGTGAGTGCATGAGGTGGTGCGAGGGCCATGAGGGCGGTGAGTGCGTCAGGCCCCCTTCAGATCGAGCATCTTTCTCAGCAATTTGTGTTAATGGTGTCAGGTGTTAATGGCTGGTTGTTCTCTAGCTTTCCCTATACTCCGTTTCAAACATCGCGTGCAACGCTGGGAAAGCTACTGAAGTAGTGCGCATGAAAAAACACACAAAATTGTGTTACTCCGCGAGATTTCGTGGACGAGCGGTACAAGGCGCTGCTCTTGCGATGCCGACATCTCGGTGGCGGTGGTTCGAATCCCCTTAGGGCGCAAAGTGTTTTTTTTTTTGGTTTTGTTTTCTCGACCGATTTTTTGTGCAAGATTGTGCGTATTGCGGAAGTGCATATTTCAATTCCTCTTTTCTTGTTGATTTTATTTATAAGAAGGTAGACTAGGGGCGTTCCGCTCGAACTTGCGCCGGCCTCGTCAAAACGGAAGAACGGTCGAGATCCAGGGCGTCTCTATTTAAAGCCGTTTATTTACATGGTAGCGTGAAAATCAGAGAGTACCTTGAGAGTGTGGTGGACGGTCCTTTATATAACGAATATTGTGATTAGGGGACCGCACTGCCATTGTTCAGACGGCTTGGCATTCCCTCACGTGATGTGACTTCATGGAAGTTTCCTTCAGAGTCAGAATACTCGCCGGTGTATGGAAGAAGTCATCCAGACGGCAGTATCTCGGTGCTCTGGTGCCGGCGCCCCCATGAACCGGGAGTGATTCACAATAGACGCGTACACAACACACGGCACTCGAGATCAGGATCGAGTGTTGTTTCCTTTTCGAGGAAAGCAGGGGCCTCGGAATACAGACACGGGCATGAGCGTCGTTTACTTAGCCGACCAAGGTTGCCTCAGGCAGACGGAGCCAACCATGGTTACGGTCCCGCAGGCAGAAGAACCCAGACGCTTCGGAATGCAATCACGGGCACCGCCTGCTGTAAGGTCCCCCAAGCAGACGGAGCCGTAGGCACGATTCATCACCGACACAGTTCCTTCTTGACGCTTGTTTCACTTTGAAGCCATAAGGCCGATTTCAACACCAGAAACAACAGGTGGCAGTTCACAATACTGTCCGCGTGCTCGGAACTTTCACGTTGCGAGGTCTTCGCTTCGGGGACGCCACCTTGCCAGACACTCCGGTGTCGTTACTGACCGTCTCCAGGACCTCACGGACCAACGTCTCCGGGAAACACGTTCTTGAACTCGCGTACACGTTGGCGATCACCTGCTTGCACTTTTGCGAGATCTTCACACAACGAATCTTCGAAAATATCCGAGCAGGAAAAGAAAGCTTCCCGCGTAAGACGCCATCTTCACGAAACCGGCGAGGCAGGGGCAGCCGCACAACCCGAAAACCCGAAGCGAGTGCGAGTGCCGCACGAACGAAAACGGAAAATAATTTGGAGTGGTTTACATTATCTTTTCCTTTTTATTGAAAAAGAATCGGTGTTCCCTCGAAATCATAACGCCACTATTAGTTACTAGCTACAAAGATGTACACTTTTCGACTTTTTTTTTTTTTTTTTCAGGGGCCGCACTATTTTGTGGAGCGAACGTAGTCGCGGTCGGCTGTGCAAACCGGCGCGCTAGCTTTGACTACGTTGCACGCTATGTTTGAAACGGAGTATAGATCGACACGAATTGCTGAGATGGGGTCCGGCTGGAAATAAGCGAGCAACTCGGAGCAATTCGAATACGTTTGAAGCGGCTGCATCCAATCAGGGACGCAAAATTTTCACGTCATACCTCGTGCCGGTGATGATGACACCGAAAGACTTGGTTCCGGTTTGAAATCGATCGTTTTTTGGAAATAAACTGTTTCAGAAAGGTGCATTAGTATTCTTAACGAGGTTTACATGCATAAAAACACGTTTATAACGCGTAATTATGTCTAAATAGTGCAAGAAAAATAAAATTTTATGATAACGATGGCAAATTGCAGCAATTGGTTGCTGCGTGTGATCGCGGGCGGCCCGTGTTGCTAGTGTTGCGACGTAAAGTTTCTGGGTGAAATTGCCCCATCTGAAGCTGGCCTGAGTGGCGTGAGGGCCGTGCGTTCGTGAGGGGCGTGAGGGGTGTGAGGGCCGCAAGGGTGGTGAGAGGCATGAGGGCGGTGAGTGCCGTGAGGGCGGTGAGTGGCGTGAGGGCCGTGAGGGCCGTGAGGGCGGTGAGTGGCATGAGGGCTATGAGTGCGTGAGGGCCGTGAGGGCGGTGAGTGGCGTGAGGGCTATGAGTGCGTGAGGACGGTGAGGGCCGTGAGTGGCGTGAGTGGCGTGAGGGCCATGAGTGCGTGAGGGCCGTGAGGGCCGTGAGGGCGGTGAGGGCCATGAGGGCGGTGAGTGGCGTGAGGGCCATGAGTGAGTGAGGGGCGTAAGGGCCGTGAGGGCGGTGAGGGGCGTGAGGGCCGTGAGGGTCGTGAGGGCGGTGAGTGTGGGAGGGCCGTGAGGTTCAGTGAGGGTGAGTGAAGGGCTGAAGGTGAGTGTGACTGTGAGGGTGAGGATGAGTAAGGGGCTGAAGGTGAGTGTAGCTGCGAGGGTGAGGGTGAGTGAGGGGCTTAGGTGAGTGTGGCTGTGAGGGTGAGGGTGAGTGAGGGCGACCTAAAATGCCGACCTCTGCATCTATGTGGTGACCCTGAAACTGAATTTCACAAGAGCGAAGGTTTTATGGGATATCCGAAGTCAAATGTGCGCAATACCTATAAGAAAGGCTCGTTTATAACGTCGACAAAAGTTTTTCGAGCCAAGAAAGAAAGGATAATACGCGAGAGAAATAGAAAATATGCCGGACCGCCAAGTTTACACTGCTACCCAATAGATGGCGCCAGTGTGTCCTCTTGTTTTAAGAGATATTAAGAAGTAACTTCCAAGGCACCAGGTTCTTAAGAGGTCGCAACTGTGTGAACGAGCCTTAACGCGTCTCCCATGCAACGGTGATTTAGCCTACCGTAAAATTGCCGCGCGCGCAACTGACCAAGGCAGCGCGTTCATAGCCTAACGGTTATCGCGCTTGCCTTTTACGCAAAAAACCAAGGTTCAATGCCTGGCCGCCGGTACACGTTTTGTTGACTCTGTAATGGGATGTTCTTGTAAATTTTAGAATCGTGTTGCTGATTCGAGGTTAGAATGTTCTACACGCCGAACGTTGTACGTCGATTGTTCCAGAAGCCTGCACGCGTACAAAAGGGGATCCGCGTGCCAAGCTGTAGTCAGTCTTACGCTAGCGCCGGATTCTGCTTCTTCGCCGACATCGTCGCTCGCTTACGGCACCTTTTCTTTTAACCCCTTGTTTTGTGCACAAGTTTCTCCTTCCACGTTTCTCCTTCCGTTCTCCGTTTCCACGGTCTCGTTGCACTTTTGGGCACGTTTATCCTTCCTGTTTATTTTGGTTCTTTTGGTCACCACCCGTGACATTTCGATGGAGGTGCGGGGAAGCACCTTATGTCTTTTCACCGCACACCTCTGAGGACCCGTTCGGCAAGCCCCAATCCAAGTCGACCATTTGTAAAAGAGACAGAACCCCGGGCAAGCCAGCACCTCCGAGGACAACTCCCTGAGCTTGGAGCACTGCCGGACAAAGCGAAGAAGCTACCGCAGCCGACGATGAACTCCACAGCACAGGAGACGGAAAACCCCCAAGCATCGTCCTGCGTCTTCTTGCCTCTGATTCCCCGTGTGCCCACGCCATTCCGCGGTGAACTCTACGAGGACGTGGAAGACTAACTGCGGCTTGCCACGCGGTGCCCCTTTTGTACACGTGTGGGCTTCTGGAACAATCTACGTAGAAGGTTCGGCGCGTAGAACATTCTAACCTCGAACCAGCAACACGGTTCTCGAATTTACAAGAACATCACGTTACAGAGTCAACAAAAATGTGTACACGCGGCCAGGCATCGAACCTTGGCTTTTTGTGTGGAAGGCAAACGCGATAACCATTAGGCGATAACCGTTAGGCGATAACTTGGTCAGCTGCGCGCGCGGCAATATGCCGAAAGGTGGCCCACCTCACATCGAGAAAAAAGTGGGTGAGAATAACTAGTGGGCTAAGTGTCGGGGTGCAATCAAGAAAAGTTGAACACATTTTATTTTTAGACCTTGTGACCCTGACAAACTTGTTACACAGCGAAGGACAATGAAACAAAGATGGCTGTACTTTCCAGTCAGCAATGTTAGCTCATCTGCCGCCATAACTACCTAAGTAGCCTCATTTCCGCTTAGGTCACCATTGGAATGATCACTATGATTCCTATAGCCCGTTGCAACTCAAAAAGGTAGGGCGAGTGAAAGGAAAGCCGGGAAAGAGGAAGCAGACGGAACGCTAGAGAGAGGAGGAGGTTACACCCTTGCCAGCGCTCCGTCTGCTTCCTTCTCCCTAACCTTCTTTTCCCTCGCCCTACCATCTTGAGCTGAAACTTACTATAGAAGTGGGCTATCTTTCGGCGTTTTAAGAAAGGAATTGCGAATCAAGCCAAAAATTAACCGCTGATTATCTTTTTTTCTTTTCTTAAGGGGCAGGCGGCTTTTGTTGGTATGAGTGTGTACTGTCCCGCGATGTATTTTGAAAACTGATAAGCGACCTATAATCAAATCACCCAATGAACATGTCAAGATCGCACAACCGTTGTGATCTGGTAGCCACGCAGCCCCTGTACAAAGTGTCGTATTCTCGTTTCTAAGTCGATTGAAAACTCACCGTGCTCCGAAAGAAAACACTAGTAGTAAAGTAGTAATTTAAGCTAGTCGGTACTCCAACATGATAAAATAGCGCACAAAACACGGAGGAAGAAAAAGGACAGGTGGGGGGACACGAAATGCTACAGCCGCCATTGCGTCATTCTTATAGACACCGACAGAGCCGCACGGAAAGTATGCCGAGAGCAAGTCGTCTGCTTCTTACGCAGGAGTTGCGGGGTGACGTCATAACGACGCCGAGCTCTGATTGGCTTTGATTGAAAGGATAGTGGGTAGACCCCAATGCCAGATGCCTCGAGGACTACCCCCTATTTTTCTCAATCAGCAAATAAGAGCTCGGCTTTCTGGCATCATCGCAACCCCTTTCCAAGAAGCAGACGTACTTGCACTCCGCATACCTTTTAATCTTTTCTAAACGCCTTGCTCAACCTCCCCCCCCCCCCCCCCGTAGACTTCCATTTATTCGAGACATATATCCTTTTAATTAGGGGGTGTTTGGGGGGGGGGGTCATTTTTGTAGCGTGAGCTACACTGGCTGAGGTTGAGCAGTTTCGCGTGGCTCGCATAATGAGCCGTGCTCCGTGCTGTGCATGCGCGAGGAGCAGTGACGCCACGCGGCGCACAGCTGGCGCGCCGGAGCCGCCGCCGCCGCGCGCTCCGCCGCCGCCGCGCCCGCCTCGCCAGTCTGCGCTTTCCAGAGGAGTGACGTCATAGCCGCGGCAGAGGCACTGGCGCCGCCGCGTGCCCAGCTGTGCGACTTCGTTGCGCAGTAGCCAAGTCTGACGCTGCACCGGAGCCGCTTGATAGCGCCTCTCATTTTGTGCGCATAAACTCACGCTACGTATATCCTGGCATAGCCGAGCAATTTTTTTTGACACCAATTTGCCGTTTTTTTATGCAATTATTTAGTGACAAACAAGAAATTTGGCACTTATATTGATGTCCATGATGAAGAAAATTTGACGTTATAATGTGATAACCCTGAATAACGTCGCGGTAATTTAAGAGAAGGAAACGAGATAAATGGTGCGGTTCCGAAGAAAAAAAACCGCTTCGGAGGCAGTTCAGTGAGAGCTCTGCTCCTGATTAACAAGAATAAAAATGTAAAAATAAAAAATTGTAAAAAATTAAAAAACAAACAAAAAAAGCTCCACTTTTTTGTTTGTTTGTTTCCAGGTTGATTCTGTTAGAACAATTTTAGGAGTTTGTTCGTGGTGTTTACCGACATTTACGGAAAGCACGGAACCCTAGCCATAAGCGCTGCGCCGTCTTTAGACATAATTGTGTATTCCAGTCTCTCTCTCTCTTTTTCTCCATTCAGACCCTTACCTGCTTCTTCGATATCTCTAAACGCAACTGGGTACGTATCTTCCGAGGGCCAGCAATTAATGAAAGCGTGAGTAGACGTAGACGAAAGTGACAAGAGTAAACCCGCACCGTTTTGTTTCTCACGTAGACGCCATTCCTCTCTCTAGAAAAAAAAAAAAAAAAAAAGTGACCGTTCAGCGCGGGCCAGACGCTGCCAGGCAGCGGAGATTTTCTGCTGTGATAACGTCGTTAACGTTAATAACTGAATAAAGTTGCCTCAGTTTTGTTTTTCTTATTTTTAGGCAATATCAGACACGAAAAAAATATGAGAAATATGAGCCTCGTTCATTCCCTCAACTCTGAGCCACAACAAGCGGCCACGTGGTCTGGTGCCCATCCTATGCCGCCAACGTTATTCATAGCCACGCGCTGGGGTTGGCAAAGTAGAAAACGGGTGCTGAGCTCCAGGCATTGTTGGAGTTCGGCTATTCTCATAACCGCAATGGTTGGACACGAGACACTGCCCGAGTATCCACCGAGGCATTGATTGTTACGAGTCGAAGTCGAGTGCTCACGCACTTCTTGTATCTAATGCATGAGCCGCGCTCGACTGTCGCCAGGCGGGTGGCTTCGACCCCAGAACTACGTCATGAAACTTTGCGAAGTGAAGACTGACATAAATAGTCACCTTTTATCCTCGCAATTTCGCCCCACAAAAGTCTTCTGAATCAATGGCGGTCTGTGCGAGTGTACTTGGGCCAGACTATAGGCCCAGTACGCCTCAGCAAAGTCATGAACATTCCAACCTGACATCGTTTCATAACCCCTTTAACCTCGTTTCAGGTTCATGGCAAGGTCTACTCCGAAGAAGAGGCGCATTTGATCCTAGAAGGTCTGGTGAGTGAAAAATAAACGCAGGCACGCGTTTTCTTTCGTCCGTGCGATCATACGTTTAATAGAAAATTTCTGCGTGCAGCGCTGCATGGCTGAATTCCTGCCGAACTACACCGTCCTGAAGTACCTAATCGTTTATTTCCGCAAAATCACAGGCCGATGAGGCCTTTGAGGATGCCCTCCTCTCCTCCTCCATTGTCGAGTGGACGGATCTTATGGAGATGGTGGAAATAAATCGTTGTAGACTGCTGCGTGTGATTGCGATCCTGTTCTGATGGAAATGTACGCAGAACTTGACACGCTCCCCCTACGAGAAGCAGTGATTAAAGGGGTAATGCAACGAGTTTTCTACTTTGCGTAAATATAAACTAAATTGAATATATGTCGTTTAAACCGATGAAACACGCGTTAGTTCGTCTTCTTGTGGAATAATAGTCGGGAAAAAAATGCAGTAAGAAGAAGCGGCCACGTGATCTGGAGCCGAATATATGCCGCCAACGTTAATTATATATCCACGCGCTGGGGTTGGCAAAACACAGGACACGCGCTGAGTTCCAGACATTGTTAGGGTTCGGCAATTTTTGTCATTGAAGCGATTCCGCACGGTGACCACCGGAAAACTTGTAGAGAAATTCATTTTCGCAAGCCCAAGTCAAGTGCTCACGCAATGCTTGGGTCTAATCTATGGATCGCATTCAAATGTTATCACTGGGGATATATATCGTAGCTGCGGGACACTCCGAGCTCCAAACAACGTCATCAAGATTTCCGAAGAAGAGATCGAGAGAGAACGCTCGCTTTTATCCAATTGAAATGACACCTCAACAAAAAGGTTTTCTGGACAACGACGTTGCGAGCGAGTATTGATGGGCCCCACTATACTTCGTTCCAGCTTAAGTCCTGAAGCAGCCCATGCTACAGGCGCGAGCATGTGGCTCTGAACAGTGCTTGCACTACACGAGCGCGCGTGCTTGGAAGAGATGCCGGAAGCCCGGAATTCGCGCTTGTAGCATCGGTTGCGCCTGGACTTAGGCTGAAACAAAGTATAGCGCCAGTAAGCTATGTAAAATGAAAAAAAAAATTCCAACTGAATATCGTTGCACCGCCCCTTTAAAGGCATAATGAACCGAAATGTGCATTAAAAAAAAAATGCAGGAGATGTAGGCGGGACGCGACAATCTCTACAACACTACTCGTAAGGCGATATCTCGAATGGACGGCCGTATTTTTGGAAAAAGAGGTCCAGATTGAACCAGGCCAAGGAGGCGCGTTACGTAGAGATATCTCGTTTCCTCCTCTCTTCGCTCCGAGCCCTCACAAACAGAACTCGCAGAAATACAGATTTGCTCCTTCGCAGTGACAATGTGCTACCTCTCTTCAGCACTTCCAAATATACCAGTAATGGAAGGTTCTAATACTTTCCCGAGACAATTTCGCGCCTTTGCCTTTTTCCACGAAAAACAAAGAAGCAACCAAAGTTTTAAATAAGATTGTAAGAATGCAATTAGGAGGAAGGCTGTAAACAAACTATTGAACACGCAGAGACACTTGTTTCACTTTAAATTTGTATACAACCCAAGACACAGATCGAAATGTGAACTGGGTGAAGATACGCGAACGATTTGTAATTATAGTGAATTAGAAATTGTTTTCGAATTTGTTGCACGTATACTGCTGCAACAGGGCCGTCCTTCGGCAAGGTCATATTTCTGCCGGCGTCAATTTGGAGACGAACATGCGCAATATAGGCGTACGCGCGTCGCTGACGTCACGACGCAGCGGCGGCACTGCTGAGGGTGTGTATATGGCGCACGCGCAATACGCTTTATGTTCTTTCAATACAAACCCTGCGTCCGCACCTGACGTGGTCAAAAATACGCTTGTTTGAAAACAGCGCGTGACTGAGCATGGGAGGAATGATAATTATTGTTGATTCGCACTGTGCGATATTCTTGCGCACGCGCAGCTGCGACGTTGCTTGTGCGGAGAAGAAAGCGTAATGCTCATACTGGGATTCCTAAAAGGTGCGCAGCTGCAAAATCCCTAGTAAAATCGCACCATGTAGATCAGGCCCTAGCACCATAATGATATACCTCTTTAATCTTCTTATTTTTGTTCTTTGGAGTTGTTTTTTCGCTGTATTGCGATGCTTCAGCGTTGATGACAACGTCGAAGGCCAGAAAAAAAGTCCACGTCAGAAGCAATACTTGCCGCTGCAGCTCCATTTTCTTTTCTTACACGTCAGGCAATTTGCGAGCACAACCGCTGAGTGTTCATTTTTTTATACTTTGAGTGTATGAAACGTGAATATGAAAATGGAGATACGTTTCGAGGATGTTTGTTGCTAACTCGCCATATGTTTGTTGCTTTTGTCTTTGCGCTTTTTTTTTTTTTCGGTTCTATATGCCGCGCATATAACTGCTTACTCAGAAATTGCAACACCATCTTTCTTTTAGCATTTCCAGGTAAACAAGGTTTTTCGATTCAATTTGTTTGTACAACACGAACAATTGTAACTTGTTTCTCGAACCGTATGTGCCAGCCCCCGCGGGAGGGAGGCCTGGAGGGTACGACGAACATGAAACGAAGTTTATTGTTTCCTGCATTTGAGTACGTTGAACCTGACCGGCATGAGAATATTCGCGACAACGCTGGAAATATACTCCGTTTTGTTTTAAGCCCAAGCGAGGTAAAAGCTACAAGGACGAGCACGTGATCCTGAACACTGCTTGCACAGCACAAGCGCGCGTGCATGGCAGGACGCTGAAAGTCCGCAGCTAGCTCTTGTAACTTCTGCCACGATAACATATAGTGAAACGCAGTATTAGTTTAGCTTAGTTTAATAAGTTTGAAATTTCGGCTTACGTCGAATTTTTCAATATGGAAAGTTCGAAAATTGGAAATCTTTCGAACCGCTTCATTCTGTCATCGACCCTTCGGTTCGAAAAAAGTACGCGGCATCCCTAGTTTTGGTTTCTTCGCTTTGTCATGAAAGCTGGTGTCTCAATTTTCCGGGCTTAGAATTTTTCTTTCTTTGTGTCCTGATAGCTACATTGCGAATGCAAGACCGACGTTTTTTTTTTTTGCGTCTTTTGACAGCAAGGAGATTTAAAAATGCGAGTAAACCTTGGGTATTTGGAACAACATTCCTTGTTTTCTCATGAACCTCTGTCTTCCTGAAAGGGGCACCTCTAAGTGAATCCAAGCGAACCTGTTGGTGTTAAGCCCTTGGTTTACGCTAGAACTTCTTTACAGTTGAGGTCACTTCTTGGACCAGCGATGTTATGGGGTTGCCCTAGACTCCGGCAAGGACGGTATCTGAGCGGGTGGGCCGTTCTAGGAGCGAGGCGTAGTCGACGGGAATGGCATGTCTATGGCGTCCTGGGACCCCTCGTCGGTTTGGCACGTAGAGAAACCCCCAAATTTGCCGTTGCCTGCGGCCGTGGAATGACCTTTTGTTCTCTTCTTTCTCTGTTTCCTTTTCAGAGGCATGTGTGTGGGCACGCTGTCCATATGCAGTGCCTCGCATTGCACTGGGTGGCCCAGCCCCTTCGTGAGCAAAAATGTCTGGACCCCAATTGAAAGAAAGAGCGTTCGAAGGAGACAGAGCCCTCGGGGGGAGACTCCCGCGGAAAGGGGCGTCGTTTAGCTACTGGGCATACTCCCCTAGCTCGACAGGGAGTAGGTTAGGCCCCCCCGTCTGCGGGGGGAGTAAGAAGAGAATTGGACCCACGTGGAGGGGTAGGCTCGGTGTACCTGCAGACTGCCAGATCTAAGGAGAAGGGGTGCCGCTTCCCTAGCTCAGTGCAGGTTTCCTATTTTTTTTTAAGGAGGGATACCTTTGAGGGGCACTTTCCGTTAGGCGAGGTGGGCTGTAAATGAATGCGGCCAAGGACAGTGAGTCGCCACGCTTAAGGTGGAAGGGGGGGGGGGGGGGGGGTCACAAGGGGTGTTGGGGGTGGCCCCGGCCGCCGGCTGTGGCTCGCACGCTCGCTACCGACGGTGGCCCGAGGGGAAGAAGGAGGTAGCGTGGCCTCCGCTCGCCCTTTGAACTCTGGTGGAAGGCCCCCAGCGGCCCCACTCCCTTGCAGGTAAACTGGAGTGCTTCGATGTCTCTGTGAGGGCCACGAGAAAACAGCAGTTGCGGGGATCGCTTTTCTCCTCTTTTTTCTCCGGGGGGGGGGGGGGGGGGGGGGGTTCTCTATATCATCATGGTGTGTACCAATAGGACCGTGTAAGCAAAATGAGCCTGCGATCATGATTTCAAACTAGGTTCGAGATAAGTTATGGATCTTTTTAACTAGTTGCAACTAGAACCTTGGGGAGGGTGCGGGTATTAACCTGTTCAGTATCTGATTTTTGTATGATCATCGTGCGTGTCTTGTGCCGCTGATTTCGAGTCTAATTATTTTGTAGATAACTTCGTTGGCAGGACATGTGGTACTGCCGACGATTTCCTTTAGCGAGCGATGTCGAAGCATCTGGAGAATGGCTCGCAAACTTTTGAGGCTTAAAATATTCTCTAGAAGAGTTAGCATTCTAGATAAACAACAAACTGGTTATAATTTGAAGTTTTTTTTTAAACATTAGTATTGCTTTGGCAGGGGTGCTGAAAGTAGAGCCGTCGAAACTGTGTTGTGGCCGATTCTAAAACTCACAACCACTCTGAATGCTACGAGTGCCTTTGTTCTGCATTATTGGACAGCGGGTTCCAAGGAGGCTGAATTCGGAAATGAATTGTGGTAGACACCCTGATTGCTCCCCTTTCTTGTCTAGCTACAGAGGGTGAGATAATTCTTTCCTAGCAAGTTGCTAGCAGCCTCACCATGGTCAGTAACTGGTCTTGGTTCGCCTTAATAGTTTGGGTTTCTTTCCTTTTTCTTAGCAGTATGTTTCATGGCATTTGCAGCGTTAAGGGAATGTTTCTGTTGGTTGCGTGCCGTAGTAAATTACCTCGCAACCTTATTTTTTAATATTGGGAAATCTGGGAGGAGCAACTTTAACTGCACACTACACAGAGACGAGCACCGTAGTTTGGCTTATGACGGTGGGGACTGGCTTTTTTTTTTTCTCTCTCTGGCGGATGGCAGTTGGGGTAACGATTACATGCTGGAAGCGGTTAGCTGCGCGGCTGTCTTTGGCGATCTGGGCGGTCCCCGGTTTTTTGGTGCGGAATTGCACTCTAACGGGAGCCAAAGGACCTTTTACCGAGTTGCGCAAACATAGAAAACAATGCCGGGAACGTAGGTATGCGTGCTGGAATCCTTAGGTATAACAGTTCGAAAGCGAAAATCTGTAACAAATGGCACTTCGCATGTGCGTTCCACGGACACTTTATTTCGGTTATTTGCTTTTTCGAATCTTTTCTACAGGGAAGGTGAGCACGTGCACAGCGCCAACGTTCCCAGCATTCTCTTTGGTACTTGGGTAATTTAGCAAAAGGTATACTCAAATTTCGTTCTCGCGCGTGGCATGTCGCGTGGCTCGCGATGTGAAGTTACGGTGTTATGGTTGTTAGGTGTAGAACATTGGGTGTTATGTCACAGGCAGTCTAAGGTTGGGTTATGGGCACCACGTGACACTGCGACTCGGCTCCCGACGTCGGGTTACGTAGTACTGGTGTTGCAACGTCACGCGATTATTTGAGACAAATCAAAATTAACCGGGAGTTTTTTTCTGTAAACCTCAACCCTTTCTCTCGTGTGCCCCCCCCCCCCCCCCCCCCCCCCGGAACTTGCGTGCACACGTGGGCGACGTCCCGTTCGTGATCAACTACGACTACCCGCACTGCTCGGAGGGCTACATCCACCGGATCGGCCGTACGGCCCGGTCGAACAAGACCGGCACGGCGTACACCTTCCTCACGCCCAACAACTCGCGGCAGGCCAAGGAGCTCATCTCGGTGCTGCAGGAGGCCAACCAGGTGGTGAACCCCAAGCTGTACGAGATCGCCAACAACCCGCGGGCCGGAGGGTGGGGCGGTGGACGCGGAAGTGAGTTTCTTTCCACTCTCTCTCCACCTCTCGCCTGCGGAGTGCTTGTACTGTTTTCGCACGACGGATTTTTACCTCTGGAGAAAACCAAGTATGTCGTAGGGGTGCGAGGTGGTTGCCTCGCGTGTCAGTGCTGCTGTGGCAGTAGTGGCAGTTGGGGTGTTGGCTCCTCAGATTCAGACTCTTAAAGGGGCGGTGCAACGATTTTCGGACTTTGGCCAATTAGCTAGCTGCAGAACTTAATCTTGTGTCACCTATAAAACGAAGAACAGGAAACGGTATTTTCTTGCGAGCGCTAGTTTTTATTAAAAAAAAAATGAAACAAATCAGTGCCAGTCAACTCTCCATGTCGCCTTTCGAGTGACATACTCTGGGGGATCACGTGGTTTCCCCTTGGGTTCTCTCTTGAGAGAGACTAGCAGCTTCCTCCGCGATTGTCGAGTTCCAAAGGATTAACATTGTCGACTTCTAAAGGATTAGCATTGTCGAAGGTCGCGGCGAGCCTTTGACAAAAAAGACTGTTCGCCACGGGGCTGACGGCGAATGTAGCAGCGGAGGGGGACAGGTTTCTGTTAACTTTTATAGTTCTGCAACAGCCACACGCAGCTGCAGATCGGCAAATAGCTAATTTTTTTTCTTTGCGATTACGCTGCGGATTAGCAGTTTATCGGGGTAAGGTGACACGTTTTTGGTCTCTTGTGCTTGGATAATCAACATAAAAAATACAAACTACCAAATCTTTGAACATTAAAATCGTTGCACGGCCCTTTTAACGCGTCGCAGAATTGCATTTATAATGTGAGATGTTGCCGTTCGACGGTGAAGCTTTGAAGTGCCTCCGGTTTGATGTCTGAAATCGGCGGTTGGTCGCGGAAGCGGATGCGCCAAAATGGCACTTTGGCGCTTATCTTTCACTTCATATTCCTCCTAATCCACAAACCGTGCCCGGCAGAACCCCACATCTTCAGGCAACTTTTTGTCCTCTATTTCCATTTTATGTTTCTGACCCTGAACAAATCGCGAGCACCGTGGGTTCTCCCGCTAAATCTCCAAGGAATCGCCTATCCATTGACCTTGTCTTTATACAATAGACTCATTATTTCACACTCTGAGAAGCCACGAATTTTGTTTGACTTGTTGGAAATCTTGGATTATTGGAAATTCATCTAAATATGATGCAAGATAAAACTGTGATTTGCCATATAGATGGCTACGTATACAAAGCAGATACTCGAGAATTTCCGCTACACAGGCCTATTCATCATAAGCAGGTATGCCACACGAGAGTGATCAGTGGAATGTCAAATGTTTCTTCTGGACTTTTTCGATAGCACATTACAATTCAAAACAAAATTAAGTTTGTTCATCGGGCCAAGAAGGGACGAAAACGGGCACCGATCGGCAGTTTTCATAGCATTCTGCGCAGACGCTGCGTCATGGACCTATGCCATGTTGCCACGTCGCGTCGTCCGTCGAACTTATGGAAAGCGCTCATAGCAATGAACTACTTCCAACCTATATTTCACATTTGCACAAGTATTGAAGAAGAAAAACTGGCTCCCTCTTCGTGGTCGTTGCACCTTCACAATGCGGGCACAAGCATAGAATTCGTTTGAAGAAGTTTAATGATTTGGGCGTTCGCCAGTGTGTGTGTGTGTGTGGGGGGGGGGGGGGGGGAGCGGAGGTGGTTCTAGATCTTGTTAAGCTTGAGCAAGGGTGATCGCTCAAAGTTTGCGTCGCTCATTTTATTATTCACATGGGGATGAGCTCGCATGTTATACAAAAGAGCAGCAGCTCTAGGATTTGAAACGAATCATGTGTAGTATCCATTAGCGGAAGAGATCGCACCAACCACTTCTCAACTCGAAACATTGCTTGTCACAAAGACCACGTAGGGGAAATGGGGAAATATTTCAACTGCCTTTGTTATATTTTGCATCCGCTTTAGGCATTCTTCGGTTCTGGTTCTCCTACGGGCTGCGAGTAGGTACCCTAAGCAGGAGTTTTTTTTTATTCTTTCTATTTCTGTGTGTGTGTGTGCGTGAGGGGGCCAGTTTGAACGAAGGACTCACAAAGCTACATTCTGCTTCCTCAAACTTCGCCCTGAATGGGCTTTGTCACGCACTGTGGCTTCCCTGGGGCTTCCCACTACCAGTCCCACCTCGAAAAAAAAAAACACAGAAAAAAACGGACACTCCACAGGAACTATTATTAAACAGGAACTGTACATAGAAAGAAATTGACCTAGTTTTCTACAGCTCCGCAAAAATCTTTCTTTTGTCCGTTCGAAAAAAAAAATTATTTTTGTCATTTCCTAAAAAAGAAGGCGTGTCCCCGGGGGGGGGGGGGGGGGGGGGGGTCCCGTGGACAAATTGTAACGGTTACAAGTAATTTTATTACTTCAAAAAGTACTCAGATTACTTTTGTGATTACTGCCTAACAAAAGTAATCAACTGATTACAAAATTACTCCAAAAAGTAATCGATTACAAGTAATTTGATTACTTGTAATGCGTACGGTACAAGTCTGCACCCAGTGCTGTTTTAGTTTGACTTCATCGCTCGCCGGGTCTAGCACGAGGCACCACTGTCCCTTCACCACGAGTTCTTTCACGTTAACCAGCTTTTGCTTCGCAGCTAAGGAATGCACTCTCAGCATCCACACATGCTCATCTGGTGCGCACCTCGTGATGCCAAGTCTTTCATGATGTCCAGCTTTTCCATCTCGTGTCGGAAGTCCTGTATGCGGAAGGGGCGTTTCACACATCGCAGTGTAAAAACACCGCGTTCGTCGTGATATATCCAGCGGGCAGGGATGGCAGCACAACCTGATAATCTTTTACAGTTTCCTTCGCGTTATCTGCAGCAGAAGTACCACGGACAGAAACGGCCGATGTAACCGCCCCTCCGGAGCGGATGATTCGACGTCCGTCTGCTATCGCTGCCGGAAGAAGAATCCGTTAGGGCCACAATCACACTGCCTACTTGGTCAGCTGCTCGCGCGGCAATATTACGCACTGATGCACTCTAAAAAAAAGGGGGGTGTAGGCGTTACACCCTTTGTCACGTATACGACACCCCAAAATTTCAGTTGGATGTACAGCGCACAGACGTTGTACCAACGCTACCAAATTTCACGAGCGGCTTGAAAACCGAGTTGTACAACTAATTAAAATGTTAATGGAAGTGTGACTGACTGCAAAAAAAGTTATCGGTTTTTTCTGGGCTCAACTGCAAAACCTGTGTTTTTTTCCTGCAGACTTTGGTACGTACATACTTTAGCTGTTTAATAAGTTATACCGCACCGTCATCAACCCTCTCGCAAAAGTTGGGGCAGTCAGTTCGACGTCAGCGCGCTGTACGTCGAACTGAAGTTTTGGGGTGTCGTATATGTGACAAGGGGTGTAACGTCTACAGCCCCTTTTTTTATAGTGCATTTAGCTCTCTCCGTGCCCGCTGTGTTGCCCGAACCACAAGAGATGGGGAAACCGCAACAAAGGTAGACGCTTAAATAGGATTGCAAATCCCCTAAAGGAGCCATGAAACGATTTTTCTACTTTCACTTAATGCTGCTTAGAATCACTTTCTAACATTAGCAATTCAATACAATTGCCTTTGTTTTTCGTTTCAGGCAATGGCAGACAACAACAAAAAAAATCGAGATATAAGAGCATCTTTTTTCCCCTCAACTCGGAGCCAAAGCTATACCTATCTTATGCCTATTCCATGCCGCCTATCCTACGCCGCCAACGTTAATCATAACCACGCGCTGGATTGGCAAAGTATCAAACGCGCGCTGGGCTCCAGGGATTGTTAGAGCTCGGCTATTGTCATCACCGCAGTGGTTGGACGCGAGACACTCACTACCCGAGTGTCCGCCGCGGCATTCATAGTTACGAGCCGAAGTCGAGTGCTCACACAGTCCCCGCAGGGGGCACCTGTGAAAGCAGGTGTTTGGAGAGTGGCGTCTCCACGGACCCCGAGCTCCGCAGGGGGCGCCTGCACCTTAGGTGCTAGGTGCTTGGTGAGTAGCGCCACCACGGACCCCAGCCACGCGGGCCACCATACCCGCACGCACGGGGCACCTGCCTTGGTAGGTGCTTGGTGAGTGGCGCCACCGCGAACCCCGAGCCATGTGGGTTTACCCACCCACGCCTGGCTGTGCGTGGCGTACCCGTGTCCGGGGAAAAGGGGACCCTGGTGGTTGAGCTGAGCCCGGGGTATGTTTGGACCCTTCGGGGCCCCCCAGGCAAGGCAATACACCGCTCGACCTCTGCTTCTCGTAGACGGGTGTCCTGGCTTGGCCCGACCAGGATGATTCAGTCAGTCGCCTCTTCTACCCTCTTCTTCCTTCTTTCACTTTTCCTCCCACCTCTTTCTCTTTTCTTCTACACTCTCTTCCTTCCTTTTTCACCTTCTTAGGCGGCAAGGGCCAACCTTGAGTGAAAACAGGTCCTGTCCCTGCAACCACACTAGGGTATAGTGCCCGGGCAGCACTGGTAGAGTAATTGTGTCAGCCAAGCCCTTCTTGCTATGGCACATTACCTACCCCCTTGTTGGGCTCCGTGGTGGGCGGTGCACCCGGGCACTGAATTTTCCTCCCATCTCATATGGGTCTGCGCAACAAAAACTCTCTTGATCGGCCTCTGAAAAGAGGTCGCACCGAAGCTCAAGTAACTCTCGAAACATCCATTGTACCTGAAAAATTTCCAAAATTTCTTGTCTTGCATTCCGAAGAGGAAAAACCACTTTCTAAACTGTCCCCTTTCCTGGTCGCCAAGGTACTGGAAGGAATCGTTGGAAAGGATTACGCTGCAAAAAAGATGGCGTCCGGTGACCTTCTAGTTGAGATCAACACCAAAAAGCAAAGTGAGGCCCTTCTTTCTCTCAATGCTGTGTCTGACTGTAAAGTAAATGTTACTCCACACCGTAAACTTAATACAGTGCAAGGAGTTATTTCAGAGGACGACCTAATGGACTCATCTGACGAGGAACTTGTCGAAGGCCTTTCAGACCAAGGAGTAGTAGCTGCTCGACGCATCACCCTTCGTCGTGAGGGCGTGGAGCGAAAAACAAGACATGTTATACTGACTTTTGACGCCACTACACTTCCAGAGACCATAAAGGCAGGCTACATCCAGTGCCGTGTCCGCCCCTATGTGCCGAACCCTCAGCGGTGCTTTAAGTGCCAAAGGTTCGGCCATGGGTCACGGAGCTGCCGAGGAAGTGGCGAAGTGCTCCAGTAAAGAGCATGTCGCTGACTGTTGCGAGAATGATCCAAGATGTGTCAACTGTGAAGGTCGTCATCCAGCTTACTCACGCTCTTGTCCGAAATGGAAAGAAGAAAAAGAAATATTGACTCTGAAGACCAGAGAAAACATCTCCTACCATGAGGCGAAAAAACGTTTTTCCTTTTTATCAAAAGGAGGATATGCCGAGGTCGTGCGCAGGGGACCCGCACGGCCTATGATGGCGTCGGCGGGAACACAGACTCCTCCAGAAGGAGTGTGTCTCTCGTCAGTGTCCCATCTAAAGCCCACGGGAGCGGTGCCAGCTGCACTGTGCCCCAACCACACGGTGGACGCTGTTCCTTCAACGTCCACCCTGAAGCAGGGGGCGGCACCTCCCGCCACCCCTACCTCCCTGCCTCCTTGAGGCCGGGGACAACCCCGCGTCTCGACCCAGCAGAGACCTAGTGAGCCGTTAAGGCTACCAACCCCACCGGGTCTTCCTCCGGCTTCCCCTGAAGAGCCTATGGACGAGGGTGGACCCAAGTCCGGCGAGGAAAGTTTCCTCGCTGGATCTGACTCCTCTCTTTCTGCCACCAGTGACTCTACTGGCCAGCAGAAAGAGGCTGTAAAAAAGAAAAATGCCCCGCGCAAAAAATAGATTTTAAGCCATAGTCACCTCATTTTACTTTTTTACCAGTTTTTATATGCACTTTTGCACTGGCTAAGCATATAGGCATTATGCAGTGGAACTGTCGCGGCCTTCTACGTAACATAGATGACATCAATTCATTTTTTGATGAGCTCCGTCCTGTTGCTATTTGCCTACAGGAGACATACCTGACTGATTTGCACACACAGGTTTTGCGTCATCAACAAGTTTTTAGGAAGGACCGCCATTCCTCAAACCCTTCGGGTGGTGTAGCAGTGGTGGTTCAAAGTGGAGTGGTATGTGCTGAAGTTCCTTTACAAACTTCACTCGAGGCAGTTGCAGTTCGCATCCTTCTTGACCGCCTTATCACTCTAGTATCACTCTACTTACCACCTAATGTTCCGCTGCATCTTCACGAACTTCAAGCACTCATCAAACAACTTCCCAAACTGTTTTTAATTCTTGGTGATTTTAATGCCCACCATCCTTTGTGGGGAAGCTCTCGTCAAGACTCTCGAGGTGGAGTTATTGAAAGGCTTTTATTATCAACTGGAATCTGCCTGCTCAATAAGAAAGAACCAACATTTTTTAGTGCTGCCCACAACACTTTTACATCAATTGACCTATCACTATCATCACCATCTTTACTTTCATGCTTTTCATGGAACGTTTTAAACAATCCTTTTGGAAGCGAGCCTCTACCCATAATTTTAGAGAGCGTTTTACCAGTTTAATCGATACCAACCCGCCTTCCACGATGGAAGTTGGAAAAGGCCGACTGGTCTATTTTTGGTCTAGAAGTTACACTTGATCCCTCCATGTTTCTTCATATGACTCCTGAGGATGCAACGCTTTATGTTACAGAATGCATTATAAATGCTGCTTCTGCTTCAATTCCACAGACCTCAGGAAATCTTCCCCGGAGGTGCAAGCCCTGGTGGAATGAGGAATGTACTTTTACTCGGAAAAGCCAGAACAAGGCATGGGGAACTTTTCGTCGCTATCCAACTTTCCGTAATTTGATAGAGTTTAGGAAAAAAAGAGCATAAGCTCGGTGGACGCGAAGACGGGCCAAGTGGGCTTCATGGACAAAGTATGTTTCATCCTTAAATAGTTTTGTTACTGCTAAAGAAGTATGGGATCGTCTCAAAAAAGTTCGTGGGCAGTACCACGCTTTCAGGATTCCACTTTTTCCTTCAATCTCAGCATCTCTAACAGGACAAGCAGACTTCCTCGCAGAACATTTTCAGCATGTCTGCAGCTCTTCCAATTACAGTACGGAGTTTTTAAAGTACCGGTCTACCGCTGAGAAGCAGAAAATCACTATGTCAGGCTTCAACTCTGCTGCATACAATAGACCGTTCACAATATGTGAACTGGAAGTTGCTCTCAGCCTAAAAAAGCAATCTGCACCTGGGCCAGACAGAATTCACTACGAGATGCTTAAGCACCTGTCTCATGAATCTTTGTCCCACCTGTTGTCCTTTTTCAACTACCTATGGGAAGCTGCTGCTTTCCCACATTCTTGGAGAAGTGCCCATGTTATACCTTTGCTGAAACCTGGAAAAGATCCCTCTCTGGCTACCAGCTACCGCCCCATAGCACTTACAAGCTGCTTGGGGAAAACTTATGAAAGGCTTATAACTCGCCGCCTTATGTTCCTTTTGGAAGAGAAAAACTTTTTTGACACTAAGCAGTGTGGCTTTCGTGCTGGACGGTCCACCATGGACCATCTGGTTCGACTTGAGACCGTCATACGTGAGGCCTTTGTACATCGGCAGCATTGCGTGTCGGTGTTTTTTGATCTAGAGAAGGCATATGACACTACGTGGAGGTATGGTATCCTTCGAGATCTATACAACTGTGGAGTGCGTGGCCGTATGCTTCGTTGCTTGCAGAATTTTTTAAGTGAGCGTACCTTTCAAGTCCGATTACGCTTGACTTTATCCAATGTCTTCTTACAAGAAAATGGTGTCTTCCAAGGCGGAGTCTTAAGTGCCACCTTATTTGCAGTGAAGATAAACAGTCTGGCTCAAGTTATACCGTCATCTGTTTCATACTCGCTCTACGTGGATGATGTGCAAATATCTTTTTCGTCCTGCAACCTCTCCAGTTGTGAACGGCAACTGCAGCTCACAATAAACAGAATGATCAAGTGGGCAAATGAAAATGGTTTTAAGTTTTCCCCAGAGAAAACTGTGTGTGTGCCGTTTTCCCTGCGACGAGGTTTGACTTGGGACCCAATCTTACAATTGAATAACATAGAAATATCGGTGAAGCAGGAACATAAATTTTTAGGCATGGTCTTCGATAAAAAGCTTACATTCAAGTCTCATTTGAAGGAAGTAAACCAAAAGTGCTTGCGATCCTCAAACATTCTTAAGGTTCTGTCACATATATCTTGGGGGTCTGACAGACGATGCCTCCTACGTTTGTACAATGCTTTAGTTCGGTCACGTCTGGATTATGGAGCGATTGTTTATGGTTCGGCACGACCTTCCACTCTAAAGATGTTGGATCCGGTTCATCACTTCGGACTCCGGCTAGCCACTGGGGCATTTCGCACGTCACCCGTATTAAGCTTGTATGTGGACACGCATCAAATGTCTCTGGAAAAACGCCGACAGTACTTGAGCCTGTGTTATTATTACAAAGTGCTTTCGGATCCGAAAAATTCTGCTTATAGTATTTTACAAATTCCTCAGTTCTGTAATTTGTTTGAAAACAAGCCAACAATTGTGCGCCCCCTAGGTTTTCGAGTTCAAAGTATTTGTAGCTCTCTCAACCTCCCTGTCCCTTCCACAAGTGGTGTTAACTTGCTAAAATCTATGGAGAGAATTGCCCCTTGGAACGAGCTACCCGTATGTTGTGACTGGTCTTTTACCAAATACAGTAAGAAGACCGTGGCTCCACAGTTTCTTCAGCAAGAGTTTCTATCTTTGCAAGAAAGCATATCTAGCGGTTGCGGCGAATACTACACCGACGGATCGAAATCTTTATGTTCCGTTGGTTGCGCAGTTTATTCTAGTGGCTTTGGAAGAGCTGTGCAGCTTGACTCAATGGCAAGCATCTTCACTGCAGAGCTCTATGGTATTTTATTAGCCATTGAGCATATTCTGGATAACAGTGTATTGAACGCAGTCATTTTTGTCGATTCACAAAGCGTCTTAGCTGCTATCTCTTCCGGAGTTTCCACAAAGAATTTACTTACACAACATGTTCGTTTTAAAGTAAACAGAGCTCTGCGCCTTGGAAGTAATATCAAATTTTGCTGGGTACCAAGTCACGTGGGAATTGCAGGGAATGAGAGTGCGGATCGCTTGGCTGCATCTGCCACAGATTCAATAGCATCTTTTGGCCTGCCCTATCAGGATTTTAAGCCACTTTTAAAGAAATCTATTTTAAAGACTTGGCAGCTAGAATGGGACACTGAAACCAACAACAAACTCCACGTGATTAATCCAATGATAGGCATCTGGGAAAGTTCATTTCACAGAAACCGTCGTCTCGAGGTTATGCTTTGTCGCTTGAGAATCGGCCACTCACGTCTGACGCATATGTACCTCCTCTGTGGCGAAGAAGTTGCACTTTGTGCCCATTGTGGGGAATTACTTACAATTTTACACATTCTATGGAAGTGTAGGTTTTATCATCAACTGCGCGTATCATGTTTTCCTGAACTTTTTAGAGACTATCTACCCTTTCATCCTATGTTTTTACTTGGTGACAGTGCGTTAGTACCACTTAGACGAGTTTTTAATTTTCTTAACAAAACTGGTTATCTACACAAGTTATAAAAATCTTCTCTAGTCTAGCATGTGTTTTGCTGAGATTTAATAAACATTTTGTTTGGCGCATTATGGCCTCAGTTGCTGCTGCGCCATTAAAACCTTAATCTTACTTGCTCACACAGTTCTCGTGTTCAATCCATGAGCCGCGCTCGAATGTCATCCGGTGGGTAGTTTTGATCCCACAATTATGTCATCAAGCTTTTCGAAGGCAAGACTGCAAGAAAAATTGGTGGTCGAGGCAAATTTGTAGAAACTACAGAGGTGATTATCTATGAATGCGATAGGATTTAGCAGTTCACACCCCAGACTTAGCGGGGATACTGAATTGGTGCATAGGTCGTGACGTCAATTTTGTCGCTAATTTTAGCAAATTAACTCTCCCTAAATTTAGCGTCGTCCTTTAGGACGACGATAAATCGTTTTCGTCCTTTAGATCACCCTATAGGTTGTCCTTGAGGTCGTCCTCTTAACGTCGTCCTCTCGGACGTCGTCATCAATGTCGTACTAGACGCCATCCTTGGCGTCTTCTAGGGCTACGTTGAGGTCGACGTCCTGAAGCACGACGTTAAAGGCGACGTCTGGAACGACCTTCAAGACGACCTCTAGAGCGACCTCAAGGACGACCTCTGGAGGACCTCTAGGTGTACCTAAAGAACAACGTCAAAGACAACGTCTTAGAGGACGACGTCTAGGACGACGTCTAGGACAGCCTCTAGAACGACCTCAAGGGAGATTCTGAGGACGACGTGGATACGACGTCTAGAGCAACCTCTAGGACGAGCTGTAGGACGACGCCAAGTTTATCAGGTCTTTCGAAGAGGGTGCGAATGTGAAGGACTGCGTGCTGCTGCTGCGCATCCGCGCGGAGCGATGGGGTGCAAGCACAGTTAGCTGAAATGGTCCACAGCGCATACTTATTGCGCACTAGGAGTCCAGGAAATATCCATATAGGGAGTATTCACTGGCGGCCATATCCGTGTGCGCTGCTGCTGAGCGCGTGCTGACGGCGAGTTTGCGCAGTCCTTCTGGAGCGCGCATTTAGCACCGTCAAGGTTGCCGGTCTTAGCAGCCTATTAATGGGGGCTCGTTCTGAGCATGCGCTCTAAACATCGCCCTCAAATATGGCGTCCAGTGAATACCTCCTATAGGGGGAATTCACTGGTGGCCATAGATGTACGCGCGACTGCTGAGCGCGTGCTGTTGGCGAGCTTTAACAGTTAAGCATGTTTTGGACGTTCTATTACCTGTGTTAACACACATTATGAACTTCTCATTGTCCAGTGGTATTTTTCCTAAAAAGATGCAAACTGCAAAAGTCATTGTTTTGTTTAAAGGAGGGAACAAAAATGAATTTTCGAATTATAGGCCAATATCAATATTACCTGTGTTTTTGAAATGTCTTGAAAAGATTATTCACAATAGAGTGACGAGTTTCTGCACTAAATTTTCATTAATTTCTGACTCACAGTACGGCTTTCGCAGAGGTCGATCAACGGAGTTCGCTTTGCTAGAGCAGAAGGAGTTAATTTTAAAGTCGTTTGAAGAAAAAAAGTTAACTTTACGCGTCTTCATTGATTTTTCGAAGGCGTTCGACCGTATTGACCATACTACCCTAATAAAAAAACTCGAATGCTATGGAATTCGCGGTGTACCTTTAAACCTTTTACAATCGTACTTTAAATTTCGCCAGCAATATGTCGTCATAAATGGACAGAGTTCTTCTGTCCTACCCATTACAGCTGGAGTACCACAAGGTAGCATTTTAGGTCCTTTGTTATTTAATCTATACATAAACGATATTGTTAATATCAGCAAAGCACCATCCTTCATCATTTATGCCGATGATACCAGTCTATTTTTTTCAGGTACAGAGATAGAAGACCTTGTTAAAGAAACGAATGCCTCACTAGAGAAACTGTATGATTGGAGTGAAGTTAACTCACTAATAATTAACAAGACCAAAAGCAAGGCTGTCCTTTTCAAACCCAAGAATAGACATGTTTCTTTTTCTTTTAATATCATCTTGGGCCCCTCCGTCATAGAAATGGTGCCGAACGTCAAAACGCTCGGAGTGTATTTTAATGAACAGATGTCTTGGGATTATCACGTTAATAATGTTGCTAAAAAACTATCAAGAGTGCTTGGGAAAATATGTCAATTTAGAAATTTATTGCCTCGTCACATAAAAATGCTTATATACAGGGCCCTTTTTTTACCCCATTTGAACTACTGTAATTTAGTGTGGTGTACCACATCTCTGTCAAATGTTAACAAGTTACACCTTCTTGAAAAAAAGGCTGTTCGCACAATACTCAATGTTCCTTTCGATACACATACACCCCCATTATTTAAAGAACTACGTCTAATAACTGCCCCTAATCTATATGAGTATACTTTACTAACACGATATAGATCAGCCCTCCGTTCTAACGAGCCTTTCCTTGCACATATCTCAAACCTAACACCAAATATCCGGGTATATGACGTTCGTGAGGGGGAGCATTGGAAAATGCCAACAAATCGCACAAATTACGGTTTCCAAATGCTAAGGTATAATCTTCCATTTATTCTAAATAAACTTCAGAAGCATAATTTAACAAATATCGAGAGACTGAATCTTAGTACAATTAGAAATTTTTCCCTGTATTAAAATTTCGCTTGTATTGTGAGGTCGTGTGTTCTGTATGTTTCAGTTATCCTTGAGGTAGTACGATTTTTATTTCTAGTCCTCTCATGTACCTAAATATGCTATGTGCCTTATATATATGTGTGTATATGCGCGTGTGTATGATGCGTATGTATGTATGTATGCGTGTATATATATGTATGTATATGCATGTGTATGTATGTATATGTGTATATATATATATATATGTATATATATATATATATATATGATTTTTTTGTTATCTTTAACAGCGTGTTTAACTTATGCTGTTCTTCTGGTTCTTTTTTATTTATTTATTTATTTATTTGCTTAATGTTAAAAGCTGAAAACTTAATATTATTACTTCATGTGTAGTATGTCGCCGTGTGCCAATTGTAAGGCTGCAGAGGCCCTGTCAAGTCAAACTTTTGACTTTTTGCCCCTGCAGCCTACATCAGTTTCTGATGTGAAATAAAGAATTGATTGATTGATTGATTGATTGATTTTGCCACGTGCATTCCACACTATCAAGATTGCCGGCCTTAGCAACCTCTTAATGTGAGCTCGATCTGAGCATGCGCTCTAAGCAGCACCCACAAATATGGCGTCGAATGAATACTTTTCTATCGAGTAGTAGCTTAATAAGACGCGCGAATTGATAGTCCCATGTTATCCTCGCAGTTTCACAGCGACAAAGAAGCTTCTGTATCAGTGGAGGTCCGTGCGAGTGCTCTTGAGCCAGGCTAGTCATGAACATTCCAAGCTGATATCGTTTCCTGACCCTTTTATTGACAAACCCGAGAATAAGAAGACATAAAAAGAAGTATTTTTCGCCCACAATGTGCGAAGAAACGAAAGCGATCGCTGTAGCACGACCTCGCAATGCTGGTTAGATTGTGCCGTCGCGTACCTGAGGACTGAGGTGCGACGTGGTTAACTCTCATAGTCGTCGTGGTTGGCGTCGTGGATTCCACTGATGACCGTCACCAGTCCTCGCTAATCCGTGAAGTATGGGATAAGCGCGTTGGAAGTTTCCAGAACCATCCAACATTACGCCTAGCAACTGGATACTGCCAAAGTGGGATTTCGCATAACGTAACCAAGGTTTGAAAACAAGTGTTTGTAGCAGACGACACGGAAGACTGTCCTTTCGTCGTGTCGTTACTGGCGAGGGGCCGGGGCTTCCCTCTCTTCTCACTCCGTGCTGCGAGGCCGATTATAATTTCCAGTCTCGGGTTTATCATTGGGGAGTTAGTTTTCCAGCTTGTCTGCGTTTTTTACCATCAACTTGTGCTGCTGAAGCTTCTGTCTACTGCCACCCTAAAGAGCGACCTGCATCAGGACACGCGTCTGCCACGCCGTCAGCGCTGCTGTGACGCCGCCAGGATCGCGGCCGGCGACAACATGGCACTTTCATGACGTCATCGGGAGGAAATCGAGAGACCACCTTTCCAGAATGCTCTAAACACGTCAATCGAAGACGGTTTTCAGGCACCATAGTGCGTGCTACTGCTTTAGCCATGGTAGTGCGTTCAAAGGGTCATTTTGTTTTTCTTCGGGCGGAAGGAATAACACTTGGCCTCCTAAGTTTACTTGAGTTTGATTCTTTCGCGAACGAGAAACAATCAGATCTCGCAGAAATACAGATTTGCTCCTTCGCAGTGACAATGCACTGCCTCTCTTCAGCAGTTCCAAAAATACCAGTAATGGAAGCTTCTAATATTTCCCCGAGACAATTTCGCGCCTTTGCTGTTTTCCACGAAAAACAAACAAACAACCAAAGTTTTAAATAAGATTGTAAGAATGCCATTAAAATCAAGGCTGTAAGCAAACTATTGAACACGCAGAGACACTTGTTTCACTTTAAATTTGTATACAACCCAAGACACAGATACAAATGTGAACTAGGTGAAGATACGCCAAGGATTTGTAATTATAGTGGATTAGAAATTGTTTGCGAATTTGTTGCACGTATACTGCTACACAAGGTCGTCCTTCGGCAAGGTCATATTTCTGCCGGCGTCTATTTGGAGACGAACATCCGTAATAAAGCCCTACGCGCGTCGCTGACGTCACGACGCAGCGGCGGCGCTGCTGACGGTGTGTATATGGCGCACGCGCAATACGCTTTACGTTCTTTCCATACAGATCATGCGTCCGCACCTGACGTGGTCAAAAATACGCTTGTTTGAAAACAGCGCGTGATTGAGCATGGGAGGAATGAGAATTATTGCTGATTCGCACTGTGCGATATTCTTGCGCACGCGCAGCTGCGACGTCGCTTGTGCGCAGAAGAAAGCGTGGTGCTCACACTGGGATTCCCAAAAGTCGTAGCTGCAAAATCCCCAGTTGAATCGCACTATGTAGATCAGGCCCTAGCGCCATAATGATATACCTCTTTAATCTTCTTATTTTTGTTCTTTGGAGTTGTTTTTTTCGCTGTATTGAGATGCTTCAGCGTTGATGACAACGTCGAAGGTCAGAAAAAAAGTTAACGTCAGAAGCAATACTTGCCGCTGCAGCTCCATTTTCTTTTTTTTACACGTCAGGCGATTTGCGAGAGCAACTGCTGAGAGTTCGTTTTTATACTTTGAGTGTATGAAACATGACTATGAAAATACAGATGCGTTTTGAGGATGTTTGTTTATATTTACGGCAACTCCCCACGTTTGTTGCTTTTGACTTTACGCTTTTTTTTCTATTCTACACGCCGCGTATATACCTGTTTACTCAGAAATTGCAACACCATCTTTCTTTTAGTCTTTCCGAGTAAACAAGGTTTTACTATTCAATTTGTTTGTGCAACACGAACAATTGAAATTTGATTCTCGAACCGTATGTGCCCGCCCCCGCGGGAGGGAGGCCTGAAGGCTACGACGAACATGAACGAAGTTTATTGTTTCCTGCATTTGAGTACGTGTAACCGAACCGGCATGAGAATATTCGCGACAACGCTGGAACTATAGCCCGTTTTGGTTTAAGCCTAAGCGAGGTAAAAGCTACAAGGACGAGCATGTGACCCTGAACACTGCTTGCACAGCACAAGCGCGCGTGCTTGGCAGGACGCTGAAAGTCCGCAGCTCGCTCTTGTAACTTCTGCCACCATAACATTTATAGTGAAACGCAGTATTAGTTTAGCTTAGTTTAATAAGTTTAAAATTCGACTTCCGTCGAATTTCTCAATATGGAAAGTTCGAAAATTGGAAATCTTTCGAACCGCTTCATTCTTTCATCGAACCTTCGGTTCGAAAAAAGTACGCGGCATCCCTAGTTTTGGTTTCTTCGCTTTGTCATGATTGCTGGTGTCTCAATTTTCCGCGCTTAAAATTTTTTCTCTCTTTGTGTCCTGATAGCTAGATTGCGAATGCAAGACGGACGTTTTTGTGCGCTATTGATAGCAAGGAGATTTAAAAATGCGAGTGAACCTGGGCTATTTGAAACAACATTCCTTGTTTTCTCATGAACGTCTGTCTTCCTGAAAGGGGCACCTCTAAGTGACTCCAAGCGAACCTGTTGGTGTTAAGCTCTTGGTTTGCGCTAGAACTTTTTGACAGTTGAGGTCACTTCTCGGACCGGCGATGTCATGGGGTTGCCCTAGACTCCGGCAAGGACGGTATCTGAACGGGTGGGCCGTTTTACGAGAGAATCGTAGTCGACTGGAATGGTATGTCTATGGCGTTTTGGGACCCCTTGTTGGTTTGGCACGTAGAGAAACCCCCAAATTTGCCGTTGCCTGTGGCCGTGGCATGACCTTTTGTTCTCCTCTTTCTCTGTTTCCTTTTCAGAGGCACGTGTGTGGGCACGCTGTCCATATGCAGTGCTTCGCATTGCACTGGGTGGCCCAGCCCCTTCGTGAGCAAAAATGTCTGGGCCCCAATGCAAAGAAAGAGCGTTCGAAGGAGACAAGGGACCCACAGAGCCCTATGGGGGAGACTCCCGTGGAAAGGGGCGTCGTTTAGCTACTGGGCATACTCCCCTAGCTCGACAGGGAGTAGGTGAGGCCCCCCCGTCTGCGGGGGGAGTAAGAAGAGAATCGGACCCACGTGGGAGGAGTAGGCTCGGTGTACCTGCAGACTACCAGGTCTAAGGAGAAGGGGAGCTGATTCCCTAGCTCAGTGCAGGTTTCCTATATTTTTTTTAAGGAGGGGGGGGGGCACTTCCCGTTAGGCGAGGTGGGCTGTAAATGAACGCGGCCAAGGGCAGTGAGTCACCACGCTTAAGGGGGAGGGGGGGGGGGGGTCACTAGGGGTGTTGGGGGTGGCCCCGGCCGCCGGCTGTGGCCCGCACGGTCGCTACCGACGGTGGCCCGAGGGGGACAAGGAGCTTGCGTGGCCTCCCCTCGCCCTTTGAACTCTGGCGGAAGGCCCCCAGCGGCCCCACTCACTTGCAGGTAAACTGGAGTGCTTCCATGTCTCTGTGAGGGCCACGAGAAAACAGCAGTTGCGGGGATCGCTTTTCTCCTCTTTTTTCTCCGGGGGTGGGGGGGGGGGGGGGGGTGTTCTCTATATCATCATGGTGTCTACCAATAGGACCGTGTAAGCAAATTGAGCCTGCGATCATGATTTCAAACTAGGTTCGAGTTAAGTTATGGGTCTTCTTAACTAGTTGCAACTAGAACCTTGGGGAGGGTGCGGGTATTAACCTGTTCAGTATCTGATTTTAGTATGATCATCGTGCGTGTCTTCTGCCGCTGATTTCGAGTCTAATTATTTTGTAGATAACTTCGTTGGCAGGACGAATATGGTAATTCCGACGATTTCCTTTAGCGAGTGATGCTATGTCTCTCGAAGCATCTGGAGAATGGCTCGCAAACTCTTGAGGCTTAAAACATTCTCTAGAATAGTTAGCATTCTAGATAAACAACGAACTGGTTATAATTTGAAGTTTTTTTAAACATTAGTATTGCTTCGGCAGGGGTGCTGAAAGTAGAGCTGTCGAAACTGTGTTGTGGCCGATTCTAAAACTCACAACCACTCTGAATGCTACGAGTGCCTTTGTTCTACATTATTGGACAGCGGGTTCTGAGGAGGCTGAATTTGGAAATGGATTGTGGTAGACACCCTGATAGCTCCCCTTTCTTCCCTAGCTACAGAGCGTGGGATAATTGTTTCCTAGCAAGTTGCTAGCAGCCTCACCATGGTCAGTAACTGGTCTTGGTTCGCCTGATTAGTTTGGGTTTCTTTCCTTTTTCTTAGCAGTATGTTTCATGGCATTGCAGCGTTAAGGCAATGTTTCTGTTGGTTGCGTGCCGTAGTAAATTACCTCGCAACCTTTTTTTTTAATATTGGGAAATCTGGGAGGAGCAACTTTAACTGCACACTACACAGAGACGAGCACTGTAGTTTGGCTTGTTACGGTGGGGACTGGCTTTTTTTCTCTCTCTCTCTGGCGGACGGCAGTTGGGGTAACGATTACATGCTGGAAACGGTTAGCTGCGCGGCTGCCTTTGGCGATCTGGGCGGTCCCCGGTTTTTTGGTACCGAATTGCACTCTAACGGGAGCCGATGGACCTTTTGCCGAGTTGCGCAAACATAGAAAAGAATGCCGGGAACGTAGGTATGCGTGTCGGCATCCTCAGGTATAACAGTTCGAAAGCGAAAATCTGTAACAAATGGCACTTCGCATGTGCGTTCGTCGGACACTTTATTTCGGTTATTTGCTTTTTCAAATCTTTTCTGCGGGGAAGGTGAGCACGTGCACCGCACCGACGTTCCCAGCATTCTCTTTGGTACTTGGGTAATTTAGCAAAAGGTCTACTCAAATTTTGTTCTCGCGCGTATCATGTCGCGCGGCCCGCGATGTGAAGTTGCGGTGTTATGGTTGTTAGGTGTAGAACATTGGGTGTTATGTCACAGGCAGGCTAAGGTTGGGTTATGGCACCACGTGACACTGCGACTCGGCTCCCGACGTCGGGTTACGTAGTACTGGTGTTGCAACGTCACGCGATTATTTGAGACAAATCAAAATTAACCGGGAGTTTCTTTCTCTAAACCGCAACCCTTTCTCTCGTGCCCCCCCGCCCCCCCCCCCCCCCCCCCCCCCCGTAACGTGCGTGCACACGTGGGCGGCGTCCCGTTCGTGATCAACTACGACTACCCGCTCTGCTCGGAGGGCTACATCCACCGGATCGGCCCTACGGCCAGGTCAAACAAGACCGGCACGGCGTACACCTTCTTCACGCCCAACAACTCGCGGCAGGCCAAGGAGCTCATCTCGGTGCTGCAGGAGGCCAACCAGGTGGTGAACCCCAAGCTGTACGAGATCGCCAACAACCCGCGGGCCGGAGGATGGGGCGGTGGACGTAGAACTGAGTTTCTTTCCTCTCTCTCGTCACCTCTCGCCTGCGGAGTGCTTGTCGTACTGTTTTCGCACGACGGATTTTTACCTCTGGAGAAAACCAAGTATCTCGTGGGGGTGCGAGGTGGTTGCCTCGCGTGTCAGTGCTGCTGTGGCAGTAGTGGCAGTTGGGGTGTTGCCTCCTAAGTTCGGACTCTTAAAGGGGCGCTGCAACAATTTTCGGACTTTGGCCAATTAGCTGCAGAAATTAATCTTGTGTCACCTATAAAACGAAGAACAGGAAACGGTATTTCCTTGCGAGCGCTAGTTTTTATTTAAAAAAAAAAAATGAAACAAATCAGTGCCTTACAACTCTCTATGCCGCCTTTCGAGTGACATGCTCTGGGGGATCACGTGGCTTCCACTTGGGCTCTCTCTTGAGAGGGACCAGCAGCTTCCTTCGCGATTGTCGACTTCCAAAGGATTAACATTCTCGACTTCTAAAGGATTAGCATTGTCGAAGGTCGCGGCGGGCCTTTGACAATAAAGACTGTTCGCCACGGGGCTGACGGCGAATGTAGCAGCGGAGGGGAACAGGTTTTTGTTGACTACCATTGTTCCTACAACAGCCACACGCAGCTGCAGATCGGCAAATAGCTAATTTTTTTCTTGGCAATTACGCTGCGGATTAGCAGTTTATTGGGGTAAGGTGACACGTTTTTGGTCACTTGTGCTTGGATAAACAATATAAAAAATACAAACTACCAAATCTTTGAACATTAAAATCGTTGCACGGCCCTTTTAACGCTTCGCAGAATTGCATTTATCATGTGAGATGTTGCCGTTCGACGGTGAAGCTCTGAAGTGCCTCCGGTTTGATGTCTGAAATCGGCGGTTGGTCGCGGAAGCGGATGCGCCAAAATGGCACTTTGGCGCTTATCTTTCACTTCATATTCCTCCTAATACACAAACAGTGCCCGGCAGAACCCCACATCTTCAGGCAACGTTTTGTCCTCTATTTCCATTTCATGTTTCTGACCCTGAACAAATTGCGAGCACCGTGCGTTCTCCCGCTAAATCTCCAAGGAATCGCCTATCCATTGACCTTGTCTTTATACAATAGACTCATTAATTCACACTCTGAGAAGCCACGAATTTTGTTTGACTTGTTGGAAATCTTGGATTATTGAAAATTTATCTAAATATGATGCGAGATAAAATTGTACTTTGCCATATAGATGGCTACATATACAAAGCAGATACTCGAGAATTTCCGCTACACAGGCCTATTCATCATAAGCAGGTATGCCACACGAGAAAGATCAGTGGAATGTCAAATGTTGTTTCGTCTGGACTTTTTCGATAGCACATTACAATTCAAAACAAAATTAAGTTTGTTCATCGGGCCAAGAAGGGACGAAAACGGGCACCGAGCGGCAGTTTTCATAGCATTCTGCGCAAACGCTGCCACATGGACCTATGCCATGTTGCCACGTCACGTCGTCCGTCGAACTTATGAAAATTTCCGGATGGTGCTCGTTGTCATTGCTCGTGGTTTCCTGTTTGAGCCCTGTTGACTGCACCTCTCACTGCGGAGAAGCAACAGCCGCAGACGCAAGCTCCGCAGGTGTTTCTCTTCTGCGGTGCACCGGTGCTCGGAAGGAAGCTCACTCAACGAAACCGCGAGAACAAAAAGTATGAATAGCACAAGAATGCCGTTTGAATTAAGCGGCTTAAAAATACATTAAAAAAAAAACGGGACAGCCATAATCTTAAAAATTCAAAAGCGCAAACACCAAGGAAAAGAAGAGGGGACAGGACAGAGCGCTTACTCCAACTAAAGCCCCTTGATAAAAGCGTTTTTTACAAGTACCGCCAACCATTGTTGTGGAAGCGCGCGAGACACGTGCGAGGAGCGGGTGCTCCGCCACCATTCGCTTCCAAGGCCCGCTCATTTCAGTGCTGCGGCGCCATTTGCTTCCAAGGGCCGCTCGAGACATGGGCCTCGTGCACTCGCGCATTTGACGCTACTTGCAAGACAAGCGCAAACACATCGAGGGGCTTTAACTCCAACTGGTAGTTTAATGCATTCCCCGAGGAAGACATAAAAGAAGAATTAGGTATGAGAAGGTAAAAAAGAAGAAGAAAAAATTATTGTTATAGTTTACAGACGCATTTAAAAAATTTTAAACTAAATCTTGCCCCTTGACACTAGCGAAAAAATGTAATAAAAATTCAGAAATATAAACAAAATCAGTAGGGCAAAGATAAGGTTAGAAAACACTAAAATGACCCGCGTTAAGGAAAAAGGTCGAGGTATCTCACCTCTTTCTCGGACAGCGCTATTGATGGTGCGCTTATGCAAGTTCCCCCGAGAGACAATATGGTTTTCGCTTCATAGAGTTCTCGGGATCTTTTTCTATGGTAATGCTTGAGGATCTTAGTCTGTTGGAATATCGCTGTGCAGTGGCAGTCACGGACATGCATGGCGAGATGTCCCGATGGTGATGATTTCAGAGAAAGGTGATGCTCTCGAAGTCTCACGTTCACACAGCGCCCAGATTGTCCGACGTAGACTTTTCCACATGTGAATGGAATTTCGTAGACTACGTTGATGTTGCAGTTGACGTACTTGTGCGTATGCTTGACGGTGCAGTTGTTGTTATTTTCGTTTTGCGAATTCATCTTAGGACACAATTTTTTTAGTTTGTTCGGAGCTGAAAGTACCACTGGTACTTCATACTTTGAGCCTATCCGTTTGAAGTTGTGTGATATGTTGTGGAAGTAGGGTATCACTGCCGGTCGCGTTTTCTTGCAATTTCGTTGTCCTCTTCCCTTGGGAGTTGTCAGACATTCTGCTGCATCAAACAATAATGAATTGGTGTATCCAGAATCCTGCAGCCTCTGCACTTGTGCTTCGAAACTGCGCTTAGCCGTGTGTTCACAGGACTTGTGCAGGGCCGCTTTGAAGCAACTCTGCACTATTCCTCTTTTGATGATCTTGGAGTGGGCAGAATCAAAAGGTAGGAGTCTTTTTTTTTTTTTTGGACCGTGGTGCATAAGTTTTATGCACCACGGTCCAAAAAAAGACTCCTACCTTTTCCTTAACGCGGGTCATTTTAGTGTTTTCTAACCTTATCTTTGCCCTACTGATTTTGTTTATATTTCTGAATTTTTATTACATTTTTTCGCTAGTGTCAAGGGGTAAGATTTAGTTTAAAATTTTTTAAATGCGTCTATAAACTATAACAATAATTTTTTCTTCTTCTTCTTTTTTACCTTCACATACCTAATTCTTCTTTTATGTCTTCCTCGGGGAATGCATTAAACTACCAGTTGGAGTAAGCGCTCTGTCCTGTCCCCTCTTCTTTTCCTTGGTGTTTGCGCTTTTGAATTTTTATACAATGTGTAGCCAACTAGCCCAACAGTTAATTTTGATAATCTTAAAATTTGAATTAACCAGAAGTATGAAATATCAGTTTTAACGATCAACAGCCTGCTGTACTATTCCTTTTTAAACAAGGCCCAATCATTAAAAACTTTTAAGAAACAATAGCTTTGAAGGGTGATGTATTTCCATTGGTGGCATCTCTCACAGGAATTTATCTTCTTCTCTTCACTGGTGCTGCAAAATGCTGCAAACATTTTGCCAGTCTTGATGCTTTCGGAAGCGACTGCTAGCTTGTGTTGCTAGCTTGCGCTGACCACTGAGCGTTTCCCACGCGTTTCAGGCCGCTGGCGCCAGGTTGACTAAACAAACTGGACTTCGACGAGTTGGGATCTGCAAATTGGCCTATGACGGAGTGGTCTATTTTACAAGTTGTCTATCGACAAATTGGCCTTTTACCAACTGGCTTTCAACAACTTGGCCGGTTACCACGACACACAGGCATGAGAGCCCGCAGAAATATTCCCGGAGGGAGGAGAGGGGCCGGAGTAGCAAGAAAAACCCTTTCGTTTTTTTGCGTTTTTTGCAGAAGTAAAACGCTGCAACTTCCACACACCCCTCCTTGCACGAACACCTCCGGGCGCCCTTGCACACATGGGACGTCGGCGATTGTTCGCGCCTTCGTTCGCAACAGCAGCACTGCCATCTGCAGCTCCTGAAACACAGAATTAAGGTGATGGTCGGTTGGCAAACGGTAAGGGTTGAAAACACAGAACGTTGCACAGAAGACGCACAGATGAACCACACATCACAGTCGCTGCACAGCGGTCGCGAGAACGAGGGACCTCAAAGGGCCACAACTCGCGGCAGTCCTCGTAGCGTCACAGCGTTGTAGTCTTTGCAACGTTGGTTGCAGTGGTCGCAGCCAGGGTCAGGACCTGGCAGTCGAGGCGGCCGAGGCAGCCGAGTTACGATATGTGGCCTAAGTGGCCGAAGCCCGCCGCAATCGCAGCTGATCGCAGCCCGCCCAGTGTACGTAGCAGTGTCGGCATCGTTTCGAAGCTTAGCGGCTTATGACGGATGTGTTTAAACTTCTTTCTTTATGAATGTCGAAAACGCCACGGCAAAATAAACGACTGAAGGACCGACCTCGTCGTCTCGGCCGCTGCGTAAACGGCTTAGATCCAATCTGGGTGCCTAAATCTTGTTTATCAAGCAGCGTGCTGATGAAGCTTGTAGAAATGATATTTGTATAATTTTACTTGGCGTCGGTGGATAACAAGGACTTTAATTTTCCTTCAATCGGTCTGTGTTTTTGATGTTTGTTTTGGTAAATAATAATAATAAAAAAAAAAAGACAACGAAAACAAAGAACCGCTCCTTCCAGGGATCGAACCTTTGATTACTTTGTCAGTAGCGCGATGTTCTACCTCTGCGCTAACTGAACAAGGAGGAACTGGACCTCCTCCTTTCATCTGAACTTCCGTTCCTCCCCTTTCTGGACAACTTGTTCACAGCAGGGAGGAACAGTCGCTGTTGCCAACTTTCTCCTTCTTTTTTTTCTTAGAGTGCTGGAAGCGCGCGCACTGAGCAAGACGTTCAGGGTTGCCGCTAATTGCCCCCCCCCCAAAAAAAAAAAAAATAAAAAAACCACTTTCCTTGGGCTTAAGGTGGACTTAATTCTAATCAGTCGACTGAACTCGTCATTTTGTCTTTTTTAATTTTTGTTTGCTTAAGAAAAAAACCTAAAAAAAATTCTTTATATCGCCATGATATTATTTTTCTTGCGTGAACGTGCTTTATGCGTGTGAACGAGCTACGAGACTTCAATCGCTGTAAATGTCGTCTAAATGAGATTTACTCGCGCCCTCTGGCACTGCAGTCCTTTAAAGGTAATTCGAAAATCCTTAAGGCCTTTGGCGTAAAGGTCCTTTTAGGCGCCCGTCTGAAAGAGGTATTATACTCCGTTTCACATTAACTGTTATCGTGGCTGAAGTGACAAGAGCGAACTGCAGACTTTCAGCGTCCTGCTATGCACGCGCGCTTGTGCTGTCCTAGCAGTGTTCAGGATCACATGCTCGTCCTTGTAGCTTTTACCTCGCTTGGGCTTAAAACAAAACGGAGTATAGTTCCAGCGTTGTCGCGAATATTCTCATGCCAGTTCGGTTACACGTAGTCAAATGCAGGAAACAATAAACTTCGTTCCATGTTCGTCATAGCCTTCAGGCCTCCCTCCCACGGTCGCGGGCACTACGGTTCGAGGGAAAAGTTTCAATTGTTCGTGTTGCACAAACAAATTGAATAGAGGAACCTTGTTTACCCGGAAAGACTAAAAGAAAGATGGTGTTGCAATTTCTGAGTAAACAGGTATATGCGCGGCGTGTAGAATAGAAAAAAAAGCGCAAAGACAATAGCAACAAACATGGCGAGTAGCTAAAAAATAAACAAGCATCCTCGAAACGCCATCGGTATTTTCATAGTCACGTGGGTCACCCTCAAAGTATAAAAAGGAGCACTCAGCGGTTGTGCTCGCAAATTGCCTGCCGTGTAAAAGAAAATGGAGCTGCAGCGGCGAGTATTGCTTCTGACGTGGACTTTCTTTCTGACCTTCGACGTTGTCATCAACGCTGAAGCATCCATATATAGCGAAGAAAGATCTTCAGAGAACGAGAATGAGAAGGTTAAAGAGGTATGTCATTATGGTGCTAGGGCCTGATTTACATAGTGCGATTTCACTCGGGATTTTGCAGCTGCAACTTTTGGGAATCCCCAGTGTGAGCACCACGCATTCTTCTCCGCACAAGCGACGTCGCAGCTGCGCGTGCGCAAGAATATCGCACAGTGCGAATCAGCAATAATTCTCATCCCTCCCATGCTCAGTCATGCGCGGTTTTCAAACAAGCGTATTTTTTACAACGTCAGGTGCGGACGCAGGATTTGTATTGAAAGAAGGTATTGCGCGTGCGCCATATACACACCGTCAGCAGCGCCGCCGCTGCGTCGTGACGTCAGCGACGCGCGTAGGGCTATATTACGCATGTTCGTCTCCAAATAGACGCCGGCAGAAATATGACCTCTCCGAAGGACGGCCTTGTGGTAGCAGTATACGTGCAAGAAATTCGCAAACAATTTCTAATCCACTATAATTACAAATCGTTCGCGTACCTTCACCCAGTTCACAATTGTATCTGTGTCTTGGGCTGTATACAATTTTAAAGCGAAAGAAGTGTCTCTGCGTGTTTAATAGTTTGTTTACAGCCTTCCTCCTAATGGCATTCTTACAATCTTATTTAAAACTTTGGTTGCTTGTTTGTTTTTCGTGGAAAAAAAGCAAAGGTGCGAAATTGTCTCGGGAAAGTATTAGAACCTTCCATTACTGGTATTTTCGGAAGTGCTGAAGAGAGGTAGCGCATTGTCACTGCGAAGGAGCAAATCTGTAATTTTGCGAGACCTGATTGTTTCTCGTCCGCGAAAGAATCAAACTCAAATTAAGTTAGGAGGCCAAGTGTTTTTCCTTCCGCCCGAAGAAAAACAAAGTGGCCCTTTGAACGCCCTACCATGGCGAAAGCAGAAGCACTTACTCGGGTGCATGGAAACCGTTTTCGATTGACGTGTTTAGCACATTCTGAAAAGGTGGTCTCTCGATTTCCTCCTGATGACGTCATGAAAGTGCCATGCTGTCGCCCGCCGCGATCCTGGCGGAGTCACAGCAGCGCTGATGGCGTGGCAGACGCCTGTCCTGACGCTGGTCGCTCTTTAGTGTGGCAGTAAACAGAAGCTTCAGCAGCCAGAAGTTGGTGGTAAAAAACGCAGACAAGCTGGAAAACTAACTCCCCAATGATAAACCCAAGACTGGGAGATAATAATCGGTCGCGCAGCACGGAGTGAGGAGAGAGGGAAGCCCCGGCCTCTCGCCAGTAACGACACGACGAAAGGACAGTCTTCCGTGTCGTCTGCTACAAACACTTGTTTTCAAACCTTATGTCACGTTATGCGAAATCCCACTTTGGCAGTATCAAGTTGTTATGCGTAATGTTGGATGGTTTTGGAAACTTCCAACGCGCTTATGACTTACTTCACGGATCAGCGAGTACTGGTGACGGTCGCCAGTGGAATCCACGACGCCAACCACGACGACTATGAGAATTAACCACGTCGCACCCCCGTCCTCAGGTACGCGACGACACAATCTAACCAGCATTGCGCGGTCGTGCTACAGCTTTCGCTTTCGTTTCTTCGCACATTGTGGGCGAAAAATACTTCTTTTTATGTCTCCTTATTCTCGGGTTGGTCAATAAAAGGGTCAGGAAACGATATCAGCTTGGAATGTTCACGACTAGCCTGGCTCAAGAGCACTCGCACAGACCTCCACTGATACAGAAGCTTCTTTGTCGCTGTGAAACTGCGAGGATAACATGGGACTATTAATTCGATCGTCTTATTAAGCTACTACTCGATAGAAAAGTATTCAGTCGACGCCATATTTGTGGGTGCTGCTTAGAGCGCATGCTCAGGTCGAGCTCACATCAAGAGGTTTCTAAGGCCGGCAATCTTGATAGTGTGCAGTGCACGTAGCAAAATAACTGTTAAAGCTCGCCACCAGCACGCGCTCAGCAGTCGCGGGTACAGCTATGGCCACCAGTGAATACTCCCTATATCGATATTTCCTGGACTCCTAGTGCGCAATAAGTATGCGCTATGGACCATTTCAGCTAACTGTGCTTGCACCCCATCGCTCTGCGCGGATGCGGAGCAGCAGCACGCACTCCTTCAAATTCGCACCCTCTTCGAAAGACCTGATAACCGTGACGTCGTCCTCCAGCTCGTCCCAGATGTTGTTCTAGACGTCGTATTCACGTCGTCCTCAAGATCTCCCTAGAGGTCGTTCTAGAGGCTGTCCTAGACGTCGCCTTTGACGTCGTCCTAGACGTCGGCTTTGACGTCGTCCTCTAGGACGTTGTCTCTGACGTTGTCCTTTAGGTATACCTAGAGGTCCTCCAGAGGTCGTCCTTGAGGTCTCTCTAGAGGTCGTCTTAGAGGTCGTTTCAGATGTCGCCTTTGACATCGTGCTTCAGGACGTCGACCTCGACGTCCTCCTAGAAGACGCCAAGGATGGCGTCTAGTACGACATCGACGACGACGTCCTAGAGGACGACGTTAAGAGGACGACCTCAAGGACAACCTATAGGGTGATCTAAAGGACGACAACGATTTAGCGTCGTCTTAGAGGACGACGCTAAATTTCGGGAGAGTTTAATAGCTAAATTTAGGAAAACAATTGATGTCACGACCTACGCACCAATTCAGCATCCCCGCTAAGTCTGCGGTATGAACTGATAAATTCTATCGCATTCATAGGTAATCACATCTGTAGTTTCTACAAGTTTGCCTCGACCATCAATTTTTTCTTTCAGTCTTCCCTTCGATAAGCTTGATGACATAATTGTGGGATCAAAACTACCCACCGAATGACAATCGAGCGCGGTTCATGGACTGAACACAAGAGCTGTTTGAGCACTCGACTTCGGCTCATAACAATGAATGCCGCGGCGGACACTCGAGTAGTGAGTGTCTCGCGTCCAACCACTGCGGTGATGACAATAGCCGAGCTCTAACAATCCCTGGAGCCCAGCGCGCGTTGTATACTTTGCCAATCCAGTGTGTGGTTATGATTAACGTTGGCGGCGTAGGATAGGCGGCATGGGATAGGCATAAGATAGGTATAGCTTTGGCTCCAAGTTGAGGGGATAAACGATGTTCAAATTTCTCGATCTTTTTTTTGTCGACTGCCATTGTCTAGAAACGAAATACAGGCAAGTGTATTCAATTACTAATGTTAGAAAGTGATTCTAAGCAGTATTTAGCGAAAGTAGAAAAATCGCTTCATGGCTCCTTTAAGGGGCCCTGCAATCCTATTTAGGCGTGTACGTTTGTTGCGGTTTCCACATCTCTTGTGGTTCGGGCAACACAGCGGGCACGGAGAGATCTAAATATCAGTGCGTAATATTGCCGCGCGAGCAGCTGACCAAGTAGGCAGTGTGCTTGTGGCCTAACGGATTCTACTTCCGGCAGCGATAGCAGACGGACCACGTCCAGAAACGGCCGATGTAACCGCCCCTGCGGGGCATGCGTTCCGCAGGGGCGGTTACATTGGCCGTTTCTGGAGGTGGTACTTCTGCTGCAGATAACGCGAGGGAAACTGTAAAAGATTATCAGGTTATGCTGCCATCCCTGCCCGCTGGATACATCGCGACGAACGCGGTGTTTTTACACTGCGATGTGAAGAAACGTCCCTACCGCATACAGGACTTTCCGACACGAGCTGGAAAAGCTGGACATAAAAAAAGACTTGGCATCAGCAGGTGCGTACCAGATGAACCATGTGTGGATCTTGAGACTGCATTCCTTAGCTGCGAAGCAAAAGCTGGTGAACGCGAAAGGACTTGCGGTGAAGGGAGGGCGGTGCCTCGTGCTAGACCCGGCGAGCAATGAAGTCAAGCTAAAACTTCACTCGGTGCCATATAATGTACCAAACTTCAAAGAGCAAAAAGAGCTGGAAACGTTCGGGAAGGTGTCCACTATAACCAGGGAGCGCTTCAGAGAATAAGGTTTTGAAAATTTCGAGTCAAGCACGCGTCTCGTGCAAATGACTCTCCATGAGGGTATGACGGTAGACAAAATTCTCCACGAAGTGCGACTGAAGGGATGCAGAGTCCTGGTCCTGGTGCCACGGAGGGCACCCCTGTGCCTGCGCTGCAGACGAACCGGGAACATCCGGCGAGAACGTCGCGTTCCTCGATGCACTGACTGCAATCGTTTTGGACATGCGACGGAGGAATGCGTGACCACGTATGCTTCCATCGCTCGGGACCGCAAGGAGCAGGATGAGTCGGAGATGTTCATGGACGCATCCGAGACAGAGGAAGCTGTAGAGACCGCTGCACCGGAGGCGCCAGACGACCAGCCAAAAACGCCGGACACTGTAGCGGGGAACGACGATGGAGCAGAAGCGTCTCACGACGGAACCTCCAAGTTCACAAAGCACAGGAATGAGAACAACCTGTGAATACCCTCACGCAGAAAAGACAGCACCGAAGGAAACCTCTATCTGTACAGCGGACGAGGGCGACCAGCGGCAGCAGTTCTATCCAAGCACCGGGCAACATGAGCCTATGAACGAGACCGGCCCGACAAGGGAAAGTCAGCTGGACCGACCTCCCGTCCCGGACGCGCCTGTCGAAGAGGAGCAAATTTCAAAGTGATGGACAACTTAAGGAACTAAGAAAGCTCGCCTTTTGTTCAAACCTCGGTCAGACGATCGCCGTAAGAAAAACTCACAATGAGTGACGCGAAGCGAATTGCTCATGAGAAAGTGCAACGGTTGTTGACCCTTGTAGAGGGAAACACTTGACTATTAGTTTTATGCGTGGACTTAACTCGAAAACGGAACAGTACCAACTGCATCGCTTAGTATGGGAGCAAGAGCTAGATATTCTTGCATTGCAGGAAACAAAAATGGAAAATAGCGACCACATTGAACAAGCACTGAAACCTTCCCTTCGCTGCTACGAGGTTTGCGTAAATCACTCTGTTAGAGCGTCCGCTGGGTGGTTCTTATTTTTAGAGCGCAGCTCTTAGGGGCCCGTTTCCAGCCTGAGCGGCGTCGGCGTCGCCGTTGGCGTCGCCGTCGGCGTTGCCGTCGGCGTCGCCGGCGGCGTAACCGCGCCCCTCCCTCTCCTCTTCCCCCTCCTCCTCCTCCCCCTCCTTCTCCTCCTCCTCCCCTCATTGTGTAGTATGGTCCGGGCGGGTCACGTGACCTCGGGGAGAGGGGGTCACATGACCCGTTTCCAGCCTGTGCGGCGTCGGCGTCGGCGTTGGCGTCGGCGTCGGCGTCACCCCTCCCCCTCCTGCTCCTCCCCCTCCGCTCCTCCTCCTCCCCCTCCTCCCCCGCCAAGGTCACGTGACCCCGGGGGGTGACTCCCCTCCCCCCGCCGAAGTCACGTGACGGCCCGCCCAAGGTCATGTGATCCCGTCCCCTCGAGGTCACGTGACCCCCCGGAACTCTGCCCTCCTCCTCCTCCCCCTCCTCCTCCTCCCCTCATTGTCTAGTATGGTCCGGGGGGGTCACGTGACCTTGGGGGGAGGGGTAAAGGAGAGGGAGGGGGAGCAGGAGAGGAGGAGGACTAGCAGGCATGATCACGAGGGAGGAGGAGGAATATACCCTCCACTCCTCCTCCTCAAGAGCTGCGCTCCAATTCGGCGTTACAGGAAGTTGTAAACGGCTTCCACTTTTTTAAAAGTCAAAACAGCTCATCGTTTCCAGCGTTATCACAGATGATCAAGACAGACTCATTATCTGTGATTTGAAGTGTCTAAACCAAGGAGTGTGTGCAATATGTTTAAACGCGCCTAATAAGGTCAGCGAAAGAGTCTTACATTTTCAGTTTTTGGAGCAGTATCTATACAGAGCGACAAGGTTATTGTGTTTTGGGGGGATTTTAATTGTGTATGTAGCGACGAGATTAGTGTATGTGCCAAGAACAATTTCAATCGTAGTGATACAGTTTTGAATGACCTGATAAATGAATGTAAATTAGAAGACGTAGCGCATCTCGAGAATTCGGGGAAGGAATTTCGTTTTACCTATTTCCATCAGTCGCCCCACGCGCGTTTGGATAGGATTTATGTTTCGGCAGAGATATGCAATGTCGTCTCAGACTATCACGTGAAACCGCTTTTTTTTAGCGATCACTCTCTTGTCACGGTTACGTTGGGGTGCGGAAGGAATAGGGCACCGAATTTCAAATGGGATCTATGGAAATTAAATGTCAGTTTGTTGAATGACGAGTCTTTTTGTAAAGCAGTAAAAGAAGCTTTTGAGGCGGTGCTCGCAGATACTATCATGAGTTGCATGGAAATGTGGGAATACTTTAAGCAGGAAGTTCAATCACGGGGTGTAGAGAGGTCGTCTGTTTTAAAGTTCCACTCCAAAAATGAAGAAAGGATGATGAGCAAATATTTGTTTAACCTACTGCAGGATGAACAAAAACATCCCGGTCTGCATTACTCGGCGATTAAAGAAGCACAAGCGAGGCTTGGCGGTTTTCACCAAGAACGCTATCGCGGTGCGATAATCCGAGCAAGAGCACGCAAATTTCTTTTGGGGGAACAGCCCACTAGCCGCGCCTTGGCGGATGAAAAGAAGTACGCTTTAGATAATGAAATCACCACCGTTGAGCATCACGGTGTTATCAGCAATGACAAAGATATAATTGAACTCGCTTTCGTCAAGTATTACGAGCAGCTTTTTGAAGGCCACGGTATGCCGACGAGTATGAGGAATATTAGGACGATGGTTCTGGAAGCGCCCGAGTTATCAAACAAGGAAGAAGAGTGGCTCGAGGAACCTATCACGTTAAGTGAAGTAGAAAGCGCGATTGACGACTTAGCGTCACACAAGACACCTGGCCCGGATGGTTTTGGAGGAGAGTTTTACCAAAAATTTAAGAACGAACTGTCTCCATTTCTCCTCTGGGTAGTACATGAAGCGTATGGTTTTCAAACTTTGCCGCCATCGTTCCTTCGGTCACACAGAGTGCTAATCCCTAAATCCGATGATATAAGTGTGCGACAGCGTGTAACTAGTTATAGACCTATAGTATTTTCCAATGTTGACTATAAAATTATTGCGAGAATTCTATCTGGACGAATTCAGCATGTGATTTGCGGGCTGGTCGGAACGCACCAGAACTGTGGAATTAAAGGCAGGTCTATCCAGACAAACATTCACGTGGCGCGGACTATTTCGGAAAGCTCTTCAGCTGAAAGACGTTATATTGGAATATTGCAAATTGATTTAGCAAAGGCATTCGACAAGGTGTGTTACGGCGTTCTTTGGGAGGTTTTGTACCGGGCTAATGTGGGAAAGATTATAATCGAAGGTGTTAAGAAGGGCTTATAAGGGGTGCATGACGAGACTAATTATAAACAATTCACTGTCTCCCGCCATAAAAGTTTTTCCTCGGTACCCCAGGGCTGCCCAATGTCGCCTTTATTGATTTATTTTTATTTGGAACCATTGTGTTTAAGTATTATTCGGTCCAAACAAGTTCAAGGTTTTTGGATGGGTGACGTAGAAACTAAGGTTCTAGCCTATGCAAATGAGATTGCTGTGTTCTGCAGAAACAAAGAGAGTTTTGCTAGTGTTTTAGAACTGTGTACACAATTTTGCAAAGCAACCGGTGCCGTTGCTAATGTTGACAAATGTAATTGGTACCTGGTACGGCGAGTGGGATACCACGCCTCAATGTTTCAGAGGTGTTAAATGGAGCAGCGTTCCAAGCAAATACTTTGGAACCCCGCAAAATATTGTCACGAATGACAATTGATGAGGCGATGAAAACTGAAGAAACTAAACGTTTAATGGGCGAACTTGTGCCCAAAACAAACAAAACAAAGAGGGAACAGAAGAAAACAGCAGAGCGTCGCGGGCGTTGATGCCGGCGAAACCGCAGGATAGAGCGATGGGGCGAGATGGAGTCCGGCTGGCCACGCGGAGCCCCTTTTGTACAAGCGTGGGCTTCTGGAACAATCGGCGTGGAAGGTTCGGTGTGCAGAACATTCTCACCTCGAATCAGCAGCAATTTACCAGAACATTACATTAGAGTCAACAAAAATGTGTACCCGCGACCAGGAATCAAACCCTGGCTTTCTGCGTGGAAGGCACGCGTGATAACCGTTAGGCCACGAGCGCGCTGCCTACTTATACCTGTGCCACACGGGCAACTCGAATGCCATTTTTTAACGAATGACATTTGAGCGCACGGCCAATCATCGCGCGACACTCCGAGCGTAGCGCGTTCCACACGCGACAGATGGCGAGCTGATTCGCCGATCACACAAATGTCATCCGTTGTAAATGGCATCCGAGTTGCCCGAGTGGCACGGGTATTAGTCAGACGCCATTATTCCCCCCTTTATAAAAGTGCATCGTCCCGATGCAGCACAAAGCGAAAACACAAGAACACAACAAAAGTATGGCAGAGTCGCGAGCCACAGTTCACTCTTTGACGACAGTCCAAAGTTCTATTGTTCGTAATACGGCTTGAGCCGGACGACGTGCACCACCTCGGGTTGTCGCTGGCGTCTTGCAGATGGGCGCGTTCCGTCGGGTATAACTTCGTAGTTCAGATCGCCGAGGCGTCAGATGATTTTGTAGGGCCCGAAATACCGTTTGAGAAGCTTTTCGCTGAGACCACGGCGCCGTATCGGTGTCCACACCCATTCCCGGTCTCCGGGTTGGAAGTGGACGTCCCTGCGACGGAGGTTATATCGGCGTGTTTATATCGTCCAGCATCATGGTAACCGCCCGGCCGTGTACCAGTTGAAACAGCGTCTGTCACAGAATTCAAACCCTAATTTTGTCCTTCAATGGTTATGGTGTTTTCCGTTTCCGTGTTCGTGAGTGGGGTGCGCGAGCGCCGAGGACAGGAGCGCGGGCTAGGACTTTTTTTTTTTCGTGCGAGATCGGAGGAAGAGAAAAAAAAAAGACGGGATTCCGGGCGCACGAGGGTAGTGGAACAAACCGCGGAGCAAGGTTGCGACGGTGTGGATGGTCGGCGCTGAGCAGGTCCGCGGCGGTATGGTTGTTCGACCACCGAGAAAGTATTCGACGGAGAGGGGTGTGAGTGCTTGTGAGTGAGTGCTGTGCGTCACTAAAACACCCAAGCCACCACGACTTCTCGAACCCGACTGGCGGCACAACAAACCGGACCCCCACCGGCATCTTGGGTCCCTGACTCGGCTCTCCCCCTCCAAAGCTGTATGACAACCTCGATTTGACTTTTGATATTTTTTTTCTTTCCTTCTTTCGACTGTGTGCACGTCCTGTGCACCTTTTCCTTACTTCTGAATTATTTTATATAAAATACTCTTCGTAACGTCGGCATGCTTTGCTCTCAATTCCTCCCACCTCTCAGGAAGTCTATCGCCAAGGTGTGGTCCTAACACCTGGACAGCGGTCCAAATCAAATTCCAAATTTGTTTGTTTAAATGGGATCTTTAACATCCGAACTTGTGACAAACTGGCGTCCGAGACAGGACTTGCTGTCCACTGTGACGATCTATCCTGAGAGGAGGAGGGTGAGCGAGTGAGTTTGCCACGCCGTAGGGAGCGCGTTGTGAGGCTGACGCCGTTGCGGGAGCACACAACCCGGCTTACCGATCGGGAGCAGAGGAGAGGTTCTAGAGTCAGACTATCCAGCAAAGGGTCCGCGCGACTTCAGCCATGGAGCTCCACGAGCTAATGGCTTGCGGAAAAGAACTCGGTCTCAAGGGTTCCGCCTTGAAGAAATGGGTGGACCAAGAGAAGGAGAATACGAGAGCCGCGAGAGCGCAGGAGCAAGAGAGGAGTGTCGAAGCGGAGCACCGAACCCTAGAGCTGAGGATCAGGCTGCAAGAATTACAGAACGCGTCGCCGATCCCTGTTACCACTAGTTCCGCCGAAGACGGGACCGGGGCAACGCTATGGAAGAGTCCTCATCGTTGGCTGCCCACCTTCGACGAGAAGAAGGACGACCTTGATGCCTACCTGACGCGCTTTGAAAGACTAGCGAGCGGGCAGATGTGGCCCCGCGAACACTGGGCCACTGCGCTTAGCGTATGCTTGGCAGGGGAGACACTTGGAGTCTTTTCTAGGCTAACCCCGGAGGATTCTGTCGAATACGATAACGTAAAGAAAGCGCGCCTGCAGAGGTATCGGTTAACTGCGGACGGCTTCCGAGACAAGTTTAGAACTGCTAAGCCGGAAAAAGGGGAAACCGGTACACAATATGCGGCGAGGTTGTCCAACCTGTTTGACCGTTGGGTCGACCTGTCCGGGACGGCGAAGGGTTTTGCCACGTTACGGAATTCGCTGCTCACGGAGCAGTTCGTTCGGAGCATTCCGTCAAAAATGTCGTTTTGTTTAAGAGAAAGAAAGAGCAAACAGCTAGGCGAAATGGCTGACCTTGCAGACCGCTATCTGGAGGCCCAAGAACAGGAGCCGGCCAGGAGAGAGGAGGCTACACCAGACTCTGCGGCAAGTGGATCTCGACCGACATCGAACGGTCAACAGTATAAGGCCAGTAAACTTGTTAGGAAATGTTTTCTTTGCAGCAGAAGTGGACACCTAGCGGCGCAGTGCAAAAGCGGTCAGAAACCGAGCAGCCAAGCTGGGACCTGTCGAAATTGCGGAAAGTTCGGTCACACGTCCAGTCTATGTTGGAACCGGGACGGAGGATCGCAAGTTTCCTGTGTTCAAGCAAGCAGCGAGGAGCTGGACGCAGTATCCGGTCGTGTGAAAGGTGGCTATGTCGAGCTAAGGGACGGTGCCAAGGTGCCAGTGGTCAACGCAGTGTCCGGGACTTCTCGCCTGATGGGGGACATGGCTGTAGCTGCCGGAAAAATACACGGACAAGCTGTCACTGTGTTGCGTGACACAGGCTGCAACACTGTCGTAGTCCGCCGAAGCCTCGTACCAGACGATAAACTGACCGGAACGTCGAGTCTCGTGTACTTGGTGGACGGGACTGCGAGGGTCTTGCCTGAGGCCAGGGTGCATGCTGAGACTCCTTCCTACAGTGGGAACGTCGTGGCTAAGTGTATGAAGAACCCTTTATATGACCCGATTTTGGGTAACCTCCCTAACGTGCGCGCTCCCAGCGCATCGGAAGCTGGCTGGAATAGACCGGAGAAAACTGAAGTGGGTTTGCTTCACGATGAGAAGCAAAATGTAGAGGTTCGTGCCACCGCAGCCATGGAAACAAGGTCCCAGAGACAGGCGGCAAAGAACGCCACCCCGCTGAGAGTGCTTATAATTCAAGGTGCACCTGCGAAGCCCGAGGAATTTGCGACACTACAAAAAGAAGACAGCAGTCTAAAGGGGCTCTTCGACCGTGTCGGAAAGATAGCCAGCCAACTGCAGAAACTCGGAGGACACAGAAGAGTTTGTCATGCACCGGGGACTGGCGCACCGAGTTTTTCGGACATCAGAGCGGGAATTCTACCAGTTGGTGGTCCCTAGGAACTTACGGGACGGAGTGCTTCATATGGCTCATGACGGCATTTTGGCTGGACGCCAAGGGGCAGAGAAAACCGCACTGCGTATCGTCAGCGAGTTTTACTGGCCCGGACTCCAGGCGGACGTCAAACGATTTGTCAGATCCTGTGGCAAGTACCAGCGGACGACCCCAAAAGGGAAGGTGATGAAGGCAACCCTCGGGAAAATGCCATTGATCGATACCCCTTTTCAACGGGTCGCGGTGGACATCGTGGGACCCATCGCACCAGCGACATCGAGCGGCATATGGTACATTCTGACCATGGTGGACTATGCCCCCCGTTATCCTGACGCTGTGGCACTACCGGACACAACCACAGAACGTGTGGCCGAGGGTCTTGTCGGCATGTTTACCCGTACCGGTGTTCCAAAAGAGATCGTGAGTGACCGTGGAACGAACTTTACTTCCGAGGTAATGAAGGAGGCGAGCCGCCTCCTCTCCATGACGCAACTTCACATTACGCCATACCACCACATGGGGAATGGTTTGGTGGAGAAGTTTAACGGCACCATCAAGATGATGTTACGACGCATGTGTCAAGAGAAGCCTCAAGACTGGGACCGGTACCTCGCACCTCTGCTTTTCGCGTACAGAGAAGTACCGCAAGCGAGTCTGGGTTTTTCCACGTTCGAACTGCTTTATGGACGCCGCGTGCGGTTACCGCTCTCAGTTCTGAGAGAACTGTGGACGAAGGAGGCTCTGGAGCCAGACGTTCGTACCACCTACGAGTACGTGTTTGAGCTTAGGAACCGACTGGAGGCTACCTCTCGGGTGGCCCATGAAACACTAGAGAAATCGGGCGCTCGGTACAAGCGATACTACGACCAGAAGGCCCGTAATCGAGAACTGAGCGTGGGTGAAAGAGTACTGAATCTCCTCCCCACGGACAAGAATATGTTACTTATGCAGTGGCGAGGGCCCTACCCAGTGACTCCAAAGAAAGGCGAAGCCGAGTATGCTGTGGACCTGGGGCACGCAACAAAGATATTTCATGTGAATATGCTCAAAAGATACGAAGAAAGGGAGGCCAAGGCCCCAGATACAGATGAGCCCCAGTGTGCTGCTACAACCACCGACGGAGAAGGGGGGAGGACAAGCTACCGATGTTGAGCCTTGAAAGGTCGGAAGACAGCCGGGACGTGACAATAGCTGACGATCTGACGACACAACAAAAACGACAAGCTCAAAGTCTGGTCAACGAGTTTGACGCGGTGTTCTCGGACGTTCCTGGACGTACGGATCTGGTGGAGTGCCGGCTAGAGCCCTCGTCCACCAGGCCGGTCCACACCAAGCAATAACCGCTTCCGCACTCTGTGCGCCAGGTCGTGAAGGACGAGGTGAGAAAGATGTTGAAGATGAGAATTATCGAACGGTCTGACTCCGCGTATAACTCCTCCATCCTCGTCGTAAACAGACCGACTGAACCCATCGACTGTGCATTGATTTTCGGGCACTAAACGATGCGCTCACTGCTGACGCCGAACCTATTCCTCGGGTGGACACCTTGTTCTCTGAGGTGGGAACAAAACGATATTTGTCGAAGTTGGACATCACTAAAGGGTATTGGCAGATCCCGCTCTCCGAGGAATCAAAGGCGAAGACCGCTTTCTCGACAGACACAGGACTGTACCAGTTCCGGTTCTTACGGTTCGGGTGAAGACCGCGCCCGCGATTTTTACGAAGCTCATGAGAAGACTTTTAGGACAGATTCCCGGAGTTCTCTACTACTATAACGATGTCTTGGTGACGGGCGAAACCTGGGAGCAGCACCTGGCGACGCTCAGAGAAGTCTTGCAGAGAATCAAGGCAGTGGGGTTAACTGTGTGACCCCCGAAGTGTGAAATCGGAAGAGAGGAGATAACTTTCCTGGGACACCGGGTCGTTAAAGGCGAACTGACGCCACTCGTTGAACTCGTCGAGAAGATCCAAGCGGCTCAACGTCCAGAGACGAAGCGGCAGGTGCCCTCCTTCTTAGGGCTAGCGGGGTATTACCGGGAGTTTATTGCCAATTATGCTGGCGTGTCGGCTCCCTTGACCAGCCTCACTCGGAAGAGGGGCAGCAACCGAGTAGACTGGAAGCAAGAACACGAGGACGCTTTCCGCGAGCTGAAGCGCCGGCTGACAAGTACGCCGATCCTTAGACTGCCGGACATCCAAACGCCCTTCGTGCTCAGGACGGATGCTTCAGACCGCAACGTTGGGGCCGTCCAGCTCCAGGAGCACAGTGGGGTCCTACATCCGATCGCGTACGCGAACCGGAAGCTCCTGCAGTGGGAACTAGCTTACGCAACCGTTGAAAAGGAAGGGCTAGCGTTGATTTGGGGAATACGGAAATTCCACACCTACCTATATGGGAGACCCTTCGTGCTGGAAACGGATCACCAGCCTCTGATGTATATTAACCCTACCCGACATTCTAACGCTCGCGTGATGCGTTGGAGCCTTCAGCTCCAAGAGTACGATTTCCGCGTACGCCACTTTAAGGGCAACGAAAATGTTGGGGCAGACGGCACCATGACAGAACAGCACACGACATAACAGCACGCGACAAAACAGCACGGTCAAAACAGCACGCGTCAAAACAGCACAGCGTCAAAACAGCACGGCGACAAAACAGCACGCGTCAAAATAGCACGCGACAAAACAGCACAGCGTCAAAACGGCACAGCGGCAGAAGAGCACGTGTCAAAACAGCACGGTGTCAAAACAGCACGCGTCAAAATAGCACGCGACAAAACAGCACAGCGTCAAAACAGCACAGCAACAAAACAGCGCAGCGTCAAAACATGACATCACAATATAGCTAGGGTTCGGCGTTTTTGGTTTGTATTATTTGAAATTCCGCGCACTTTGTTTTGGTTTTTATTCCAAACAAAAGTTTTCGGTTTATTTCAGTGAATATTTGTAGACTCATACTCTTCTCGGTTACATTATGTTTATTGACGAAAACCAGTATACTAACGAAAATGCAATAATTAAAAGCGTTTGTGTAAAATGTCTATTGAGTACCAGATACTGGTCTTCTTATTTTTTGCCATCTTTGGCAGCCGACGCGACCTGTGCTGTAAGACGCACTGGGGCCTTATCGTGATCTGACATTATCGTCGTGTGCTCGTATTTGTACACAGGACGAGCATGAGCTTCAGTGCCGCTTCGGTCGGAGAGGCAAATATCAAAATGGAGAAATTAGCAAGCATTGTACTCGGTGCGTTTTCCCCCGCCGATGACAGAAATGACAATAAAACACTCGTATTTATGCCTTCCTCTAGTAGACGGAAGATAGGGGTGTTAAACAATGCGCGGAATTTACGGACGCTCACGATTTCCGTTGTTTGATTTCACAATTAAACTCTCTTCTTTTAACAAAGAATTTGGCACAAATCCCTATCAGCTGAAACACCCAGATTTCGTCCTGAAGACCCCCGCGCCCCGTGAGCTTTTGTTGAAAGTTGAACCGATCTCGCAGACAAGCTGAAAACTGCGAGAGGGAGTGGTGATATGGTCAGTAATGAGTAGGGTTCCGTTTTCGGAGTTTTGTTTTCGTCAAGTTCAGAGGGTGTCTTTCTGAGTTTACTTTTTTGCGGAAAATTAAGAGTTTATCGGAGTTTATTTTTGTTTGATTCTGAAGTCTCCGAAATTCTGAGCTCATTTTCGCAGTGTTTCTTATTAAAAATAAACAAATAATATCCAAATGTAAACGTATGCTGGACAAAAAAGAAAAAAAAAACGCGATTGTAACAATTAATATTTTCTTCAGTTGGATTTGGCGTTGGTGCCATTACTACTGGCAATACTAATTTCTCCTAGAACAAGAGTGGCACACAAGTGTTATTTCGATAAATGTCGATACCTTAAAATCAATAACCTACTGGAGGTAGTCGCTGGGAAGCCTGTATTCATTCCATGATATTCCATCAACCTACCGCGCGGCCGCAAGAGGTAGAGTGGAAAAGGATGAAATAGAGAAGTTTCAACTGTCTTCTTCCCCACTTTATATAATTTCTATGGTCCATAGCTTTCACGGTTATACAAACACAACCTCTCCTTCCTCTCAGGCGCAAATAGTATGACCCAAACCGGAAACATAAACAGTGACTTTTTGACCCGATAGTACAATGACCTGCTCTCCTGGCCGAAATTCGAAAGATATGTGGGGTGGCATTTTCCCAGGACCATTTACTCTACGCGCTGATTAAACCATTATTTGTAAAATATATGTGTGTGTGTGTGGGGGGGTGGGGGGGGGGGAGGGGATTGACACATCGAAATTCAGAGTTTATCAGATAAATCCGAATAGACGGAACTTTTACCGGCGGGTGTTTATCGAATTTATCCGAAAACACGAAACTCTAGTTAAGAGTCTCACCCCCCCCCCCCCCCCCACACACACCACTCCAAACACCCAAGAAAATACTGAACTTTTTTAGGTACGACCGAATTTGGAAAAATGAATTCGGCGTACTTTTACCTGTTATATTCCGGCTAACCCGAAAACGCTGAACCCTAAATATAGCATTTGAAGTTAAAAAATGCACGTCTCAAATAAGGCACTGTAAAGGAACTGAGGTTCTAGGCCAATTCGTCGAAGCCACCTCGTCGACGGCCAATTTTTCGAATCTGTTCTTTTGGAAGCAACTTCGGACTGGGGAGTATACTCGATGGGCGCATGACGGTTCCCTGGGCAGTACCGAACCCCCCCTGGTGCGTATTCTGGATATTTTGCAGCGTGAGCTACACTGGCCGAGGTTGAGCAGTTTCGCGTGGCTCGCCTAGCAAGCCGTGCTCCATGCTGCGCATGCGCGAGGAGCAGTGACGTCACATGGTGCACAGCTGGCACGCCGGAGCCGACGCCGCCGCCGCGCCCGCCTCGCCGGTCTGTGCATTCCAGAGGAGTGACGTCACCGCCGCGGCAGACGGACTGGCGTCACCGCGTGCTCTGCTGTGCGCCTCCGTTGCGCAGTAGGAAAATCTGACGCTGCACCGGAGCCGCTTGATAGCACCTCTCATTTTGTGCGCATAAGCTCACGCTGCGCATATCCTGGCATAGTCGAGCTAAGCCACCGCAATGTTTTCGAACAGTTTTGCTCATTTTTACGCGCAAGTTAGCTGGTGATATCGTCGACAATAAACAATTCAATCGCACGGCAATGTACTGTCGTTAGTTGTTAAAAAAAGAAAGCGTGTGCGGCAAAGGTGTGTTCAACCCATGCTGCAGTGTAAGGCACAGCATTGAGGCTGCGGCATGTTACTGCCTCACCGGTTTCCACTCGATTAAGGCCTTCGTCGGCAATAATCTGTGAATTTAACTCAAACGTGCAACTTCTCGCCTGCAAACTCCAGCGGCGTGTTTCCATGAGATTTTATTCACGGCGAATGAACCACGCAGAATCGGTGCCCATGGTACTCCTTGAATACGCTCCACATTAAAGTCATCATATCTTACCGGTTCTATCAATGCATCTGTAATCGGCGATTCTCCAGCTTCTTTTTTTGAAGGGGGGGGGGGGGGGGGGGGGGGGGCGGGGGCCAAGGGGACGTTTTACGCTTAGGCGGTAATTACGAAACGGCGAGTACTACGGAACCTCACCGGACCGCCACAAACCAGGCAGTTCATAACTTTAACCCTATGGGTATCTTTTTCCCAATATTTTTTCCTCTTTCCCTGATACTTCAAAAAAGACCAGACAACGCAGCCAACATCGATGCGAAGGTATCCCCTCAAACTACCTAATCTTTTCAGACATTAGCATAGTTAAGTAGTAGTAACTACTGCTAACTTTATTTGTTTTTAGCAATCACACAAGAGCAGCAGCACTCGGGACACTGACTTCAGCGCGGTCCCGTTGCCGCCAGCGTAAATTTTTTTTAATGGTTCTCCACTAGCTATTAAATAATGCCATGCAATGTCCAACCCTTTTTCTTTATGTTCTGTTTTGTTTTCGTAAAACGCTACCTATTGCAGCCTTTTTACATGCGTGCTCTGCTGTTTTGACGCCGTGCTGTTTTGGCGCGTGCTCTTCTGTCGCTGTGCCGTTTTGACGCTGTGCTGTTTTGTCGCGTGCTATTTTGACGCATGCTGTTTTGTCGCCGTGCTGTTTTGACGCTGTGCTGTTTTGACGCGTGCTGTTTTGACCGTGCTGTTTTGTCGCGTGCTGTTTTGTCGCGTGCTGTTCTGTCGCGTTCCCGGGGCAGACTACCTCAGTCGATTGTAGAATTACACTAGAAATAAAATAAGGTACAGTAAGAACCTGTTAACCTGCCGTAAGCAACGCAGATGGGACTGAATATATTTTGAATGGTTGGGTGAATTACTGTTACTGATTGCATCGTTTCAGGACGTTCTTGAGGAATAGCAGTGGTAAAACGTGAAGAGATAGTGGGCATTAAATTTTGTGATGTTCTTTTTTTTAATATTGCTGCGTGAATATTTTTTGAAATAAGGGGTAGTGTCACAGAATTCAATAACTAATTTTGTCCTTCAATGGTTATGGTGTTGTCCGTTTCCGTGTTTGTGAGTGGGGTGCGCGAGCGCCGAGGACAGGAGCGCGGGCTTAGGATTTTCTTTTTTTTTTTCGTGCGAGATCGGAGGAAGAGAAAAAAAAGACGGGATCCCGGGCGCGCGAGGGTAGTGGAACAAACCAAGGGGCGCGGGGTGGGGTGCGCGGGGGGAAAGGCGCACGTTCTGTGCGCCTTTCCCTTACTTTTGAATTATTTTATATAAAACACTGTTCGAAACTTCGGCATGCTTTGATCTCAATTCCTCCCGCCTCTAAGGAAGTCTATCACCAAGGTGTGGTCCTAACGCCTGGACAGCGGTCCAAGTCATATTCCAAATTTGTTTCTTTAAATGGGATCTTTAACATCCGAACCTGTGACAGCGTCATTCCTGTGGTTTCTTGTACCGCTGTGTTGTACGCAAATGTAACGTACGGCTGCACCTCGTCCCACGTCTTGCGCTCTACGTCGACGTACATAGAAACCATGTCGGCGACGGTCTTGTTCAGCCGCTCTGTTAGTCCGTTGGTCTGCGGGTGATAGGCGGTGGTTCGTCGATGGCTGGTGTGACTGAGCCGAAGTACCTCTTGAGTCAGCTGTTCCAGGAAAGATAACCCTCGATCTGTGATCAGCACTTCAGGTGCGCCGTGTCGAAGGAGAATGGACTTGACGAAAAACTTGGCGACTTCCATTGCTGTTCCCGATGGAAGGGCTTTCGTCTCGGCGTATAATCAGTCGCGACGATAATCCACCGGTTTCCTTGCGTCGATGTTGGGAACGGCCCACGCAAATCCATTCCGACCTGCTGGAAGGGCGTAGTCGGGGCAGATATCGGGTGCAGGAGTTCTGCTGGCTTTGGTCGGAGGCTTACGTCGTTGGCACTCATGGCACGACCGAGTGTAAAGATGGACGGTTTTCGGGAGTCTCGGCCAGTAGTAATTGTCACAAATCTGGGCGAGCGTCCTGCTGTAGCTATCCAGCCGTCGGGTCGTCGTGGAATGCATGAAAGATTTCTTGCAGGCTGGCAGGCACAACCAGCAGCCACGCAGGGTTGCTGGTCCGAAGTTCTTCTTGAAGAGCACGCCTTGCAGCAGAACGAAGCTTTGCAGGTCTCGGGCCAAGACTCGCGGAACTGAACTTCCTTGACCTTCGAGGTAGTCGATCACGGCGCGAAGTTTCGGGTCGTCTCGTTGAAGTGCTCCCATGTCGGTATCTGTATCTGCTCCGAGGAAACGGGCGTCATCGCCGTCGTCGGTGCTGTCGGAAGGAGATTCGACTGGGGCCCTACACAAGCAGTCGGCGTCATTATGCTTGCGGCCAGACTTGTGCACAATGGTTACGTCGGATTCTCGCAGTCGAAGACTCCAGCGAACGAGGCGTCCTGACGGGTCCTTGAAGTTTGCAAGCCAGCAGAGGGCGTGGTGGTCTGTAACCACGCGGAACAGGATCCCGCACAAGTACGGACGGAACTCGGTTATCGCCCAGACGACAGCAAGACATTCTTTGTCGGTCGTTGAATAATCTTATTCTGCCTTAGACAGCGACCGGCTTGCGTAAGCGATTACTATGTCGGGCCCTTCTTGTCGTTGAACGAGTACCGTACCGAGACCGGTATTGCTGGCGTCCATGTGTATTTCTGCCTCCGCCGACTGATCAAAACGTCCGAGGATAGGGGGCGACTGCAGCCTTCGCTTGAGTTCGTTGAACGCTTGTTCTTTCTCCTCTCCCCACTGGAACTGCACGTCGTCCCTCGTCAGATGCGTCAGCGGTGCAGAGATCCGTGCGAAGTCACGCGCGAAACGTCTGTAGTAGGCGCAGAGCCCAAGGAATCTTCGGACGGCATTCTTGTCCAATGGCTTCGGGAATTCGGCGACAGCGGATGTCCTTGCAGGATCAAGGCTTACACCCTGAGCACTCACGACGTGGCTCAAGAATTTCAGCTCGCCATAAGCGAACCGACACTTCGAAGGCTTGAGTTTTTTTGTTTTTTTTATAGCGGCGCTGTTAAGGGCTAGTTTCCCCAGTTTATTGCCCGTGGACAAATAAATCTCGACACAACCCTCTGGACAGCTACCGCCATTTATGATTGACGGCGTCAGACAGCTCCGCTGCTCTTCCTTCTTCACCAGAGTGGAAAGGCTGAATTTTTTTTTTTGTCGAAAGTAGTTTTCGTGTATCGTTTTAGATAAAAAACAAAAACAAATGCTGTTTCTGAAGTACGGAAACAAGAAATGACCCGTGGTCATACACACCGCCAAATAAGTGATGGAAAAGGCGGCGCATACTAGAAAAGGGCAGTGGGATAAGGCGCCCACGCGCGCCACGCAATTGCTATGAAGCGGCAAGCATACAAAGGTCCCGGACGTACGCAGCGGCGCTCCGGTCGTTTGAGCTGTAGGATCCGACCGGTTCCGAGCGTTCCGAGGGCCTTCGGTGAGCAGGAATCGGCTTGCGGTTTTGTCGTTTGGCGGTCTGACAGCGCGAAGTGGCTCCCGTTCTGAACTGATCTTTACCCCGTGTTTGCGGTCGTTTGTGGCCAATGATGTGGCATGCCGAAGTAGTGTTTAATCGCGCAGCAAATGGAATGCAAGCCGCCCTGGCCGCCCTCTTCATCCAATCATAGCTTCTTCTATACTGACAAAGCATGGCAGATCGACACGAGACGCTGCCGCCGAAAGTGAAAAGGTCGAGCGGCAGACGGTAGTCACGTAACGGGCGCCCCGCTACGGCAAGACGCCGAAACACACTTGTCACGAGCGATGGAATGTCCGCTCGTGCTTCTCGTGTTCCTCGGTCTACCACTTCTTTTCTCGTCGGGTTTGAAACCCATGTTTCGGGTCCTCGCCGCTGCAGAAGCTGTGCGCTGAATACCAGACTCCCAGAGAAATGCTCTGTGCTACCAGATCCTCGCGCTTCAAATCTGCGACCGGGCACTCTATGGCTCCGTCATCGAACTGCCAGGCTTTATCAGTACAGAGGAGGTTATGATCCAGCCTATCCAGCACATGCTTTAGTGGCGCTCTCTCGAGCCGTCGACACGGAGTGCGGCAGCCGTGAGCGCTCGCTGAGCTCACTACCCCTCCTCTAGTTCACGGCCAGGACCAGGGACGTCATGAGAGATGTTATTTTTTGCTTGTTTTTGTAATTCTAATCTGCCTATAACTTATAAAATAAAGCGAATTTTGAGAAAAGAAAAGTTTCACTAAGTTACTACGTTCAGTCCGTTCAAGTTCGATGCAAATTGAATGACAGTCAAAACGTAGTTGCAGGACCCCTTTATTGAGTTGGTATCCCGCAACGGCAGTGAATCTCGCATTCGATCGTATATTTTATTTCCTCCTCCTCCTACCAGTACTTCTAGCAGCAAACACCAGGATCGCGATAAAAAAAAAAAAAAAAAACATTACAGGCCAGCTTCTGTGACGCCATTCCTTGCACCTTTGGGACCACGTTTGCTGTGTGGGCGGCATAGGACTCTAAAAAGCGCACCAGTCAAAAGAGAATTTTCGTAGATCGTTTTCACCGCTGCGCAACGCCCTCCGCAGCCCGCTAGGATACCCGGATCTCTACAGTCAAGGCTATCGGCGCGCATGCCCAGCAGCGGCTTCTTTGCTGCGGATTGCTTAGCGGAGGGGGAAACGCGGTCTACGACAACTCCCTAAAGACTCGTTCAAGGTACTGTAGTCGCACAAACGATTGTATCGCTCCGCCGATGCTTGCTTCGGCCTGGCCTCCATCGCGTGAGTCAACGAAATTCTTGCTCATTTGAAGCGACCGTACGAATCGGTTTCTTCGCGTACCGAGGTTTGCGTTTGTACAGAGGTGACCGAGGATGATGTATTTTGTGCATAAATATTTTAGTATCTACGGCGGCAATCCGCTAAAATAAAGGTGTCTGATTGGCGCAGGACCCGACAAATTGTGGCAGCTGTTGATATATATGACTAGAAAGCCTGTACCGTATTTGCTCGAGTAATAAGTGGTCCTTCTTATCAACAAGTACAGTGGGTCTGCTTTGCCGCGGAGCACGGAGAAAGCTAATCACCGCGACCGACGGAAAGATGGCAGCGATTTACGGGACGGATATAACGTCTTCATGCGAAATCGTTATCTGCTCAGATCGCATTTTTACGAAAATCGTGTTGTCGACCTTGTAATTCGTTGCGTTTTTATGCAGAACGCGATGATTGGCTGGAAGCGTGCTATGCAGGAAAGTAGACGCAAGGGCCTTGTTCATAACAAGTGCAAACATTACTCGTGAAAATGCGGTATTACGGAGAGTCTCCAACAGCTGGATCGAAATCAAATGGTCTATGGATCGCGTTTGCGATAAGAGCTGCGAGGAAGTTTTCGAGAGCGTTGATCGTCTCTCTGCCTTTCCGCCTGCTTTCCTTTTAGCCACGCGAAAACGCGGCACATGCGCAATTGCGATTAAATTTCCGTCTCTAGAGTGCACTGAATATCATATCGAATATAAATACTAAGAATATATCCGTAATCTAAAATACTATTTTGGTTTACGGTATGAAAAGGTCGGTGTATTTGTTCTATAACACTTACCGCTGTGTATGCAGTGAAGTTTCGCAACCATTTTAATTTTCTTACTACTGCGTGACGAAGGTCGACGGAGTGAGGCAACCGTGTAGGATTACACTGTTTCGAAGTTCCTACACTCTACAATGGAGAAAAACGTAACCCTTTCAAGGCGCGCTTTCGTAATATAGACATTTACCTTGACGCTGTCTGCTTTTTTTCGTATTTCTAGGAGGATCACATTTCATTTTTACAACTTATATTTGTGAACATGTACCACCGCTATAGCAAAACATCAAGAAAGACCAATTGTATTCATGTAGAATAATAATAAATCGCACGTAACTGCCTCTAATTTTTGCCATTCCAGTTGTTGAAGACTCTCAACGACAAAGATACTTTTCGGAAAGACCGCAGATCTTCCAATGTAACTTGGCTGGTTGGAAAACCGACCACATGTTTGCGGATGCTGTGGAAGACAGAGGCGAACCTGTTTACCGCCAGCATCTTTTTGACCTACAGAGATGAAGAGAATAGAACGTAAGCTAACATTTAAGCTTCGACCCTAAATGAACCGTGACAATAACTTAACGGACTGTTGCTTGATTTTTTACAGGGCAATCCATTTACTATCCGTGAAAAGTGAATGCGAAGACACCTTAGAGTTTACGTTCCCTAATGTGACTTCAAAAGGTAAAACATCTTTCACTTTAACTTTCCCAGTTCAGTTTCGAATGCATTTTCTTCCCCTTCAGGCAGTTCTTTACTCTGGCCATAGGCCTATATAAGAACGTGATATATGAATTACCTCATATCTTTTATGGAGCTTTATCTTACCGCTTGTGCAATAACCCCCCCCCCCCCCTGGCCCTTTTGTACAAGGCATACGATGTCTGCAAAAAGTAATTTCCGACTTTTTTCATTGTCAAAGCAGTGAACTTTTTATGTGGACTCCAAAAGTACGGAAGGCGCATATACAACAATTTGTCGCTGCCCATATAAGGCAAAATGTATTTTTGAACACCGCAACCAACACTGCCTTGTGTCATGTATTAGTCATTGTTTCTAGCATTGAGCATTTGACGGGAACTGATTGCAAGAAAATCTGCTACGAACGCTCAGGAAGCAGTCGTGTCGAATGCTTGCAGAAAGTGCACAGTTAAAGTACTCTTGTCCATAAGTTATGACACAAACAACGGTGAATGCTGCCAGTTTCTCCGACCAATCAAATACCGCGTGCCCGTAATGCAACTTTAAGCCGGAGTCACACTGCTTATACATCGTACAAAATACAGTCTGCTAACAGATTTGAACGGGAGTCACCGCGAGATCCGTGCTTCGAATGCCTCATCATCACCATTTAATCGATAAATGAATCGATTTATTGATCTCGTTCGTTTTCATGCAAAATATTTTTAGAACGTCAAAATTAAATTTTTTTTGCCTTTGCTGGTAATGTTTTAAACGGCGCAATATGCAATTTTGATTATGAATCAAGCTCGACGTGTAGTTAAGAACAGTTAAAAACATTCACACTCACAGATTCTCACTTCAGCTGCATGATGCAAAGGGGTTCGTTGATATTTTCCGGCGCGAGTGACCTCCTTTCATTTTTCATTCATTCATTCATTCATTTATTGATACTGCCAGCCCATTGGGCTATTACAGGAGTGGGTATACAAAAATAAAAGATGAAAGTAACCACTATACAAAGAGTAATTAAACAAGACAATGGATTGCACAAGACCGCTTCATACGCTTAAACGCGCACAAGAAAAAGTTACAAAACTGAAAGCAGCATAGGTATTAACATTTCACAAGAAAGCAGAAACTTGGTCCGTATTTGTACGATTACGGCTTTTCACGACTGTCACATTCGAAAATATTATGTATACTTTCTAAAAAGGCATTCAGGGATGTTGACGAGACAGCAGAATCGGGCAGCATATTCCACTCTTTGATGGTTCTAGGGAAAAAACTGAAGTTAAAACAATCATTTCGTACAGATGGATTACGAATGAACATGCTACGGCGAGGCCTTGAGGATTCGTTCGTGCTGATTTCAAAGTAATCCGATTTGTTGATCTTTAAAAAGTTATGTATAATTTGGAAAAGGAATTGCAATCTTTCGTACTTGGTCCTCGATTCGAAAGTTGGGAGATTTGCGAGTTCACATAGTTTTGTAGGAGAAAATGCTTGGCCGAATTTGTTAAAGATGAACCTGGAAGTAAGTCGCTGAAGTTTTTCCAATTTATGGCAATTTGCTACAGTATGTGGATCCCATACAATTTTCGCGTACTCAATAATCGGTCTTACCAGAGCTGTATAAGTCAGGCTTCTTATTTCCGGAGTTGCACTAGTAAGGTTTCGCCTGAGGCACCATGGTGCTTTGTTGGCCTTAAGAAAGACTTTATCAATGTGGGTATTCCAACGTAGGTCTGGTGTAAATACTAACCTAGGTACTTATGCTATTTTACTCTTTTAAGTCCGACACCGTCAATGTGATAGTTGTATGCTAAAATATTTTTTTCTAGGTACTGACATGAAGACCGATTTTTCAAGATTTAACACCATCTGCCAATTATCACACCATTGTTGAATTTTTTGTAGATTACGATTTAGTTCGTCCTGGTCATCTGGAGTTTCTATTTTATGGTATATCACACAGTCATCTGCAAATAGTCTGATTGGAACTGTTATGACTTTATGCAGATCATTTATGAATATTAAAAACAAAAGGGGACCCAAAACACTCCCCTGGGGAACCCCTGAAGATACAGGTGAAAGGCTAGACTTGTGTCCTTTAACTTCTACAAACTGTTCTCTAGAGGAAAGATACGATGAAAACCACTGTGTGACGGCTGAATTTTTAAAAATGACGTCAATTTTCAGTAATACCTTAGAGTGCGACACTTTATCAAACGCTTTCGCGAAGTCCAAAAACACTACGTCAGTTTGACCGCGACAATTAATCGCATAAGAAAGGTCATGTATGGTTTCGATAAGTTGGGTTGTGGTGGAAAGTCCCTTCCGGAACAATAATTCATAATCTTCGAGATAATCCATTAAATGTTTAAATACGATATGTTCAAGCAGCTTCGAACATGTACTAAGAAGCGAAATGGGCCGATAGGTGCTTACGTCAGACACACTGCCACCATTGTGGATAGGAACCACTTTCGCGCGTATAGTCTCTGCGGCGCTTAATAAACACTCGCACGGCGTTAAAATGGCCGCGACAAGTGTTGCTTTCTGCACATCGTCTGGAGTTACAAATCTCGCTCCTACAGGTTACTTTAAGTAAGAATTTCTCCCAACGTTTTTCCTGCTCACAGGTGTACCCGTCCACGTTTGTTTGGTGAAAGCGTTTAATTTTTACCCTCTGTTGATTTGTTAATATCTTACCGATTAACCGGTTAAAAATTAACCACGATTAAAGCATTATTTGAATAGTCGGCTCACAGTGCAATAACAATCTTAACGTTGCACCAGAAGAGCATTACGAATATCAGAGGTCAAGTAGATCAAAATCACTGGTACCATATGACACCCATTAATTTGGAAGGGGCACGCGTACCCTGTGTATGTTATTGTAGATCTCAGACATAATACTATTTGCAAAGAATTCATCTGTCTTTTTAAACCAGTAAAACACCAGAAACAAACAAAAATCCAATCAGCAAGAGCTGTTCTAACCTTGTTTCCCGAAATACATTTCTCTTTTTCAGAGTTCAAGGACAGGAAGGTGAAATATAAGGTTCTGAGCACGAATTCTTCTTGTAGCATTTTAGAGAAACCAAAAGACAGATTAGGAAGTAAGTGTTTTATTCTATTTTGTGGTTTTTTATCGGTCACATCACATTACAACTCAGTAAGATTAGCAGGTAATGTCGAGCCAAATATTCCAACTAATCTCAAGCTTTCTTCATTAAGTTGTAATTGCCTAGAATTCTGTAAATTTCAGCGTTGCGCAGACATTTTGAATGCGTCTGTGCCAAAGAAAATCTTTTCCGTTAGTTAGCTGGGCCTCTAAACTAATTCTGCAACTATCAACTGTGGAGTCTACGTGAATTACCGTAGAAGACAAGAAACAGTGAAATGTACGGGATATATTTATCTGAAGTTATTCTACCATGTGTTGAATGTTCAAACGCACCTTGAATTGTAGGTGTCAGAAAAGGGGACCGAAAAGGGTAGCGCGTTAGGTTTTTATGTAACGTAGTAATCTACTCGTTACTTTTCCAAAACAGTACCGGTAACGTACATAAGTTAATTATTTGTAACAGGCAACGTAGTTACGTAACTTGTAACATCTTCCCAAGGCGTGAAAAGAATACACAAATATTTTCGTGTTTCTATATTTTTGTTATAGGCGCTAAGTAATTATTATTGCACTCATTCCACCTGCCTTCAAAACTTTACCAGTCTTTTCCCCGCGCAAAAAAGACCCGTTTTAGGAAAAACCCCACACCCTCGCCCTTTGTCTCAGTGTCAAAAAAGCTGTCGAAAAAAAAAAACGCTGTTACCGTCAATTTATGTTTAAAAAAACCCGCAAAAGTCACGTGCGTTACATTTATTGGTCACGGTAACGCGTTTCATTTATTTTGAGGTAGCGTATGTCTGTAACTCTTTTCTTTATTTTGCAAGTAGCGAGTAATGTATTTCGTCACTTTTTTTCGCTAACGCCTACAACACTGCCTGTAGTTAGCCTCGCGCGCGCTTGACAGAGCTTGAATGCGGCTCTACGTTTGACCAATTAAGACAGAGAAAAACAAACAAAACTACCAAAAAGAAAACCCTTTGCGTACAGAACAATAGGCTTTGGTCTATTGATCCTGCACACAAGGGGTACTGTTGATTCGAAGCACCGCAGCTGTGTTTTTGCCGACTTTTGTCCGCTCGACTTTTTAACCGCTTTGAAGGTACAATGAAAACGACCTGGGCCCGTTTGCGCCAAGCGGTAAGCGCGGCTAAAGTTAGCCGCAGTACCTAGGAGAGGGATTTTGAAATGACGTGACTGGCTCGGTATAGGGATGCGGGGAAACGTGGCGGTGCCCCGGTGATTGAGCGCCGCTCGCTTTAAAAGTAATATGTCGTTGTAGCTGCAATATCGGGCGCGTTAGTCAGCAACGAATGGTGCAGGAGGTTTTCGCTTTGCCTTACCTCACCTAAATCGCAAACATGAGCAATGACCTCGCCGCTATTTTTAGATAGTCTTTCGATTCTGGCCATTCCGGCCAAAGTCACCGCCATCTCGCCGGTGACTTTTACGAATCCTCTTATGCACCGTCTCGACGTTCTTCGTAGACACTCGAATCTCACAAAGACACCCAAGGACGTCCAAAAGGGAACGACCGAACGTCCCGGGTCGAGACCCATGTGGTTCCACCTTCCGAGCTGATGGCAGCGACGCGACGACAGTCGGCCCTTGGGTCATTAGGCGGTGGGGTGGTCTTTGTCGGTGTACATAATATACAAACCTGCTATCGCAAACTAATCGCCGAATTCAGAAACCTCACTCAAACTACACTCAAACTGAAGGGCCCCTTCACTTCCTCGAGGAAGGCGCGAGGGCCGGCGCTGGCCAATCGCGAGGACGGATCCGCCGTCGCGATTGGCCAGCGCCGGCCCTCGCGCCTTCCTCGAGGAAGTGAAGGGGCCTTTCAGTTTGAGTGTAGTTTGAGTGAGGTTTCTGAATACGGCGGTAAGGAATCAACTAACGATTTATCAGGTTTGTTCTTTAAACCGCTAATTCATACAAACAGGTGAATTTAAATTTATATTTCCTAACATTTTGAATACGGCAGTGCAACTACTATCGTTCGAATATCGGACTGTCCGGAAAGAATGAAGAGCGAAAAAGAAGAGCCTAGACCAGGGCTCTTCTTTCAAAAGTGGAAGACACTTCGCGCTTTCCACTTTTGCCCGCCCCCTCCTTTTCTATATCCTCTCCACGTTTAAGCTTGCCCCAACTTGGCTTTCCTCGCAGATTAGGAGAGGGGAGAGCTACCAGGATTATCTTTCCTCCAGAAAACCGAGGTTGTACGTCGGCCTTTAAGCGAAAGACAGGGTGCGGTTTATTAGTCTTGTGCTACTGCCACCTTACGTACAGTTGGACTGCTTTTTACTCGGATAGATTCAAAGTAGTCCGAGCCTTCGTTTACTGCTCTATACAAAAAAATCCCCCCCCCCCCCGCGGCTCTTGAAAGCTTTGTGGTTTTTAGAGTGCAGCTCTTAGGGGCCCGTTTCCGGCTTGAGCGGTGTCGCCGTCGGCGTTACCGCGAGGTCACGTGACCCCCCCAAGGAAACGTGACCTCCCAAGGCCACCTCAATGTCACATGACCCCCAAGGTCACGTGACCCCCCCCCGGAGCATAATCGAGAATGAGGGGAGGATGAGGAGGAGGAGGGGTCTACCCTCCCCTCAATACCCTTCCCTCCTCCTCCACCCCTCAGTACCCTTCCCTACTCATTCCTCCTCAAGAGCTGCGCTTTAATTCGGCATTACAGGGAGTTGTAAACGGCTTTGACTTTCTTTTAGAGCGCAGCTCTTAGGGGCCCGTTCGCGGCTTGAGGAGCGTTGGCGTCGGCGTCGCCGTTGGCGTCGCCGTCGGCGTAACCAAGGTCACCCCAAGGTCACGCGACCCCCCAAGGCCATCCCAAGGTCACGTGACCTCCAAGGTCACGTGACCCCCAGAGGTCACGTGAGCCCTCCCCCAGGGTCACGCGTGACCCCCAAGGTCACGTGACACCCAAAGTCACGTGTCCCCCCCCCCCCGAGGTCACGTGACCCCCCCGGTCACGTGACACCCCCGAGGTCACGTGACCACCCCCCAGGGTCACGTGACCCCCCCCCGCCGAGGTCACGTGACCTCCCCGATGACGTCATCGTCACTGATGACGTCACCGGCATCCGCATCGTCATCATCACTGATGACGTCATCAGTGACGTCACTGATGACGTCACCGGCATCCGCATCGTCATCGTCATCATCACTGATGACGTCATCAGTGACGTCACTGATGACGTCACCGGCATCCGCATCGTCATCGTCATCATCACTGATGCCGTCATCAATGAGTCACTGATGACGTCACCGGCATCCGCATCGTCATCGTCACCATCACTGATGACGTAATCAGTGACGTCACTGGTGACGTCACCGGCGTCCGCATCGTCATCGTCATCATCGCTGATGACGTCATCGGAGTCCGCATCGTCATCGTCACTGATGACGTCATCAGTGACGTCACTGATGACATCATCGGCATCGTCACGTGACCCCCCCAGGTCACTTCACCCCTTCCCCAGTACCCTTCCCTCCTCCTCCTCCTCAAGAGCAGCGCTCTAATTCGGTGTTACAGGGAGTTGTAAACGGCTTTCACTTTTTAGAGCGCAGCTCTTAGGGGCCCGTTCCCGGCTTGAGCGGCGTCGCCGTCGCCGTCGCCGTCGCCGTCGCCGTCGCCGTCGGCGTCGCCGTCGGCGTCGCCGTCGGCGTAACCGCGCGGTGCATTATGGGTAAATTTCCCCGCTAAATCTAGCGGAAAAAATTTCCCCGCTAAATCTAGCGGAAAAAATTTTCCCGCTAAATCTAGCGGAAAAATTTCCCCGTCAAATCTAGCGCAAACAATTTTCCCGCTAAATCTGGCGGAAAACTTTCCCCGCTAAATCTAGCGGAAAAAATTTCCCCGCTAAATCTAGCGGAAAAAATTTCCCCGCTAAATCTAGCGGAAAGATTTCCCCGTCAAATGTAGCGGAAAAATTTTCCCGCTAAATCTAGCGGAAAACTTTCCCCGCCAAATCCTAGCGGAAAAAATTTCCCCGCTAAATGTGGCGGAAAAAATTTCCCTGCTAAATCTAGCGGAAAACTTTCCCCGCTAAATCTAGCGGAAAAAATTTTCCCGCTAAATCTAGCGGAAAAATTTCCCCGCTAAATCTAGCGGAAAAAATTTTCCCGCTAAATCTAGCGGAAAAAATTTCCCCGCTAAATCTAGCGGAAAACTTTCCCCGCTAAATCTAGCGGAAAAAATTTCCTCGCTAAATCTAGCGGAAAACTTTTGGTCACGTGACCCGGGGGTCACGTGACCTGGGGTGTCACGTGACCCCCGTGACCTCCTCCTCCTCAAGAGCTGCGCTCCAATTCGGCGTTACAGGGAGTGGTAAACGACTTTCACTTTTTGGAAAGTGAAATGCGTTATTTTAAAAAGACACGATTTTTTCCTTAAAACATCCTCCTCTCCCAGCAACTCCGCGCGGACATTACCGAGCGCCGTCATTACCAAGCAAGTCTCTTCTGTTACAACGTAATGATATGCCGTTTGTGCACCATGCTGAGAGCTCCTAATAATATTGCAAGCAGATTTGGCCATGTTCATACTTGAGGATGGGAAGACGCGACCTGCTCTTAGACGCAGAACATTTAGATGAAAGATGCATGCAGGAGCGATTTTGGAGCATTGGCAGACAGTGATATTCTGCTCGAGTCCTTAGTGAAGCAGGTCCCCGAAAGCAGTCAGCTGTGCACACGCACTATTAATGCAAAAGCATTAACTGTCCTGTGGAGCAAGCTGACGTCATCAGTTTGAAGCGCGAAAACGGCACCTAGTTTCCCCGATCCTAAAGAAAAAAAGTAAAGGTGATGGATTTCGCCTTCGGTATCATTGGCTGGCGCGCGTCAACGGGGGCCGCTGCGCTTGTCCCTTTCCACCACCGCTCACCCCATGGCGCGGCGTGTCCATCACCGCGCCGTTAACCTGGAGCGTCCAAGGTCAGCGTGCCCAGGGGAGCATGCGCGCTGACCGGCGACGAAAGGTACGCGGCAGACGAAAAAGGAAGCGGACGAGCGGCCTTGCATGCTTTCGTATTCACAACTCATAAGAAGTGCTTAGGTGTACCTCGAGCTTTTTAACTTATTCTTAAATAGCTCTCTGAAAATATAATGTGGCAACGGCGGTGAAGCTTAACCGCCGTTAAGGGCGTGTCCCTATAACTAGGGTATAACTAGGGTACACAACGTTCTCAAACGGTACTATGTGTATGGGCCACTTTCATAAAGTGCCGCTACAGCTCACCACGTCATCGCGCTTGTGATCGCTAATTACTACCTCAACCTACGGTTCATAGTTGACGTCTGGTCCTGTTCAGGAGACGCTTTTTGACGTCAAAACAAAACGTCAGTTTTGGTTTCGTGAATTTTGTTTTTACGCGAAATAGAGTTTTATTTAAAAACTTGAGCAGATTGCTAGGTTCTACAATATCGGATAATACTCTTTTGTAAAAAATGTCTAAAAACGTCCTAATTTTCCTTTTTTGCGCCTAATTTTTAAAAATTTCAACTTTCCTTTCGGTGGAGTATTGTGCAAATTGATATGGACGTTGCAAAGTTTGCGAAAGAGCGCAGACAAGTGTAAGGCCTATTGTTTTGTTTCAGAGTGTGCGTACTGGGTCCTGAAAACAGGTGAAAATGGCAGGGTTGCAAACTGGTGCAAACCGCCCAAGAGTCGTGGGTGCGATGTAGAGATACACACCCTCCAAGAACCTCGGATATGCAAGCGAAAGCCCAAAACGATTCCAGCTGGGGTGTCTACACTTAAGGGGCAACGCCACCGTGCGTGACGTTTTGGTGCTTCTTTGACGGCTTATAACTTTCTTTCTATATATCTTACGATTATAAAAATACTATCAAAATAAAGAGCTGTCTTTCAACGATACTTTAATGTCTCAATAGGTCTCAATGTCTCAAAATACATAACGATACATAATGTCTCAATGTCTCAAAACGACCTCGGTGGCTTTATAGTGGTACTAATATTAAAACAAAACACAAAACATTAAATCGCCTCAGTGTCTCTGAGCCAACGCGCTGGCGCATGAATTAATATTTATCGGGTTTAAATATCGGCCGAGGCGGCCGCAATCCGACGGAGGCCAATCTGAGATTTCGGTTGCACGTCAAAAGATCTTCAGTTAATCAAAATGAACCCGCAATTTCTTTTTTTTTATTTTGCGAAACCCTAAGATATGAATATTTGCTTTGCTTTACCTTAGTTCGGAGCGCAGCCAACGCTACCGGCTGATGAAGTCACTGAAGCAGCGCCAAGAGCGCAAAATCAAGCAGTTCGTTCTCTTTCTGTGTCTGTGCGATCGCGCTAAACTAGAGCCACTAAATAAGCTACGCTTCATATACATCTTGGTGCTTAAAATGATGGTAGTCATTTTTCTGAAGCTTTATCTGAAATCACAGGAAACGCTTTTCCGTCCTCCACAAATGTATAAACAGTTCGCGACAAAGCAAAGCAATATCACGTGAGCTTCCTGACACCGAAACTTATGCTGAGGAAGTCGCACTTTTAAATCATGACGATCGGCAGTTGCGTTTGATTTGTTACCACCAAGATGGCGGCGCCACCAAAAATATCGGGGGAAAAGTGCCGATACTCTAAGCGTAGCACATTTGGTTTAGCTTACAGGCTAAACCAAGTGTGGTGGGGGATCGTCGGGCGAGTGTGTTGTGGCACCGCGGATCAGAGCACGTGAAGAAATGCTCGAGCGCGAGCTCCGTTCGAAGCACGGAGCTCTCGCTGTAGAACCTGTGGGGACTAAATTCCCTCGATGTGTTTGCGTTGGTTTTTCAAGTAACCTCAAATGGTGCCAGCGCACGAGGCCCGCCTCTCGAGCGGCCCTTGGGGGCATAGGCGTGCACAGGGTCCTCCAATAGGGGGGGGGGGGGGGGGCAAGTTTCACTGCAGCGCCCCCTCCCCCCCCCCCCCCCCTTCGTCTCACCGAGACCCTTACGCCGTAGGGGTTAGGTGTTCTAGTGTACCCTAGTAGGAGTGCACTAGAACACCATATTTTAACCGCGAAATATGACTTCCAAGTTTACTTCAGTGTCACCATAAAACTACCCTTGAGTTTACTTTCCCGCAGATTATTTGTAAGTCTAATTATTGCGGTTTACGAATGGAGCCCGGAGAATGATAAGGCTTGAAATATGTTTGAACCTAAACATTTAATCTGAGCTGTGACACCGAACATGAGGTAAGGCCACAAAACGTCATACTTTATTTTTACGTGTCATCGTATCCATATCTTCGTAGACCGCAGTAATTGCATTTGCGAGTGCTCTGCGTGAAAGTGGACTTACATGCGCTTTGAAGTATGGCAGAAATGAGAAGATGAGATAACTTTTACAACAACAAAAACGATTTATTGCCAAACAAAAGTGGAAACCCCCACGATAAAGAAACCACAGCTGTCACTCGTAGGGCACAAGCGCCATAACAAAACACAAAAGAAAATGAATCGCACGGGGGCTCAGACGATACACAATTTCAATTCACATGCGGTAGACTCTAAAAAAACATTCAACACAACAAAACAACAGGGCTGTTCCAAATGAAAACAGTAACACACAGTAAAATTAACTACATTATACAAACAAACTATTCAAGCTCAGCTGTGCAAAAATACTATTGGTGTGAGAGGCGAACCTTAGTTCGGACGGATTCGGTTGTAAAGCATCCTGTTTCGGCGTCAACCAATTAAGAATAAAGTAGAATTATGTGACATTGTAGGTTAATGCGATAGCATATCCTGCTAAATTAAGACACATTCATAACAAAAGTTTGCGCGTTTTAGTCGTAAAATGCTTTAAGATATTATCAAAACTGATGGATGCTGCTAGGTCCTGCTCACGGTGGAAGAAATACATTTAGGTGGTGACTCTGGCCGCTCTTCCCGCGGGGAGCGAGCGACCAGATCGTGTTCGGAACTAGCCTCGAACAAGGAGTATTCTCTGTTTCAGCTTATGATGAACCGCAGGAAAGGCTACAAGCGCGAGCTCCTTGCTCTGGGGCACATCCCGGCGGCACAAGCTCTCGTGCCTTAAAAGCAGCTGCCAACGCTATAGCTCGCGCTTCTAGCCTTCGCTGCGGTACAACATAGGGTGAAAGGAAGTGCAGTTGTTCCGTGCCGCCGCGGAGGGCGCTGAGGTGTGAGCACCGTTAAAGCCCCTTGATAAAAGCGTTTTTACAAGTACCGCCAACCATTGTTGTGGAAGGGCGCGAGACACGTGCCATGAACGGGTGCTCCGCCGCCATTCGCTTCCAAGGCCCGCTCATTTCAGTGCTGCGCCGCCATTTGCTTCCAAAGGCCGCTCGAGACATGGGCCTCGTGTAGTGATGCAAAACTATCGATAAATCGACTATCGATACTATCGATAGTTTTGGAAAAACTATCGATAGTGTCGCAGAACTATCGATAGTCGACTATCGCTAGTACTATCGATAGTTTTCCGATAGTAGGCTATCAATAGTACTATCGACAGTTTTTTTTACTACCGATAGTCAGATTTTTGGCGGCTATGGAGACTATCGATAGTACTATTGATAGTTTTGCACCACTACTAGAGCGAACACAGTTGCCACACCACCACTCGCCTGACCTTCCTCCTCTTTTCACCCAAACTCCCGTCTTCGTCATCACTGAAAGCGGAACCAAAGTTGGGATGGGAAGTTCTTGGGTTAGTTGGTGTCCGATTTGAAAAAAAAGCAAGAAAAAGAAAAAAAGGGAGCGACGCAAACGGCTAGTGTCGGAAATCTATCGATAGTAAACTGTCGACAGTACTATCGATAGATTTACGACTGTCGACTATCAATAGTTTTCCGATAGTCGATTAATGATATTTTTCCGATAGTCGACTATCGATAGTACTATCGATAGTTTTTCGATAGTCGACTGTCGATAGTACTATCGATAGTTTTTCGATAGTCGACTATCGATAGTACTATCAATAGTTTTTCGATAGTCGACTATCGATAGTACTATCGATAGTTTGTTTACTATCGATAGTCAGATTTCTGGCGGCTATCGATAGTTTTGCACCACTAGCCTCGTGCACTTGCGCATTTGACGCTACTTGCAAGACAAACGCAAACACGTCGAGGGGCTTTAAGCACCGTGGGTATGAAGTCTCTCCTCGGCGGCCACGGAGTCGGGGGCGTACCTTGCTCGCCTTTATCGCGGTGTGGTGGTGGTGTGCGGTCAGTGGCTGGCCTCATGTTTTGCTTTGGTGCTGTGTCAATCACCGGTGCCATTATCGTGCACGAAGATGAGCATTAACCCGAAGAAGAAGTTATGCTATAAGAATGGGAAAGACGTGCTTCATTCCCAACTGCAATTCGGGGTACTGGAACTGCGCAGAGCGAGTATCCTTGTTTAAAGCTCCATCGAATGATGCTCGCCTGTAGCATTGGCGTCGTGCGATCCCAAGGGCCGATCGCAAGTTACTACCTAGTCTCCTCACCTCGTTGACCAAGTGAAGACTGAGCTTGACAGTCTAATTTCTCTCGAAGACTGGGAATGCGAAGATGTCTGGACAAAAAAGGCTCATGAAATCAAGGCTGTGGACTGCATGCCATATTATGTAAAAATTAAAAAAAAAAAAAAAACTACACGCTGCCCTGGATGCCGATCCGCTTTCAGCATTGACGAAAACACTTCTACTAAAGCAGCACTGACAAACGTGAAGAACAGAGGAGGCCTTACACACCCCAACAAGAACCTTTTCCAGCTACTGAAGAAAGCGGAACAGTTCTTCGTGCAAAATAAAAGCCAGAAGACTGTCTACTAAGACACAATCGACAGTGTTCTTGACACATGCACAATAACGTTTCCATGCGCTGAACACAAAGAAGAAACAATTGCCCAGTTGCTCCACTACTACTTCAGCATGCAAATGCAACTACACTGTAAGCATATTACGATGAGTAGGAACAAACAAGCTCAAGAGATAAAGAATTCAGCAAAGCAGCGCTCGTCTTATTTTAAGGGCATGGGCGAGAAACACAGGATGTAGGAGATGGCGTTCTTTGGTAGTATGCAGTGAATTCAGCTTTAATGTACATTTTAAAGCCAAAATATTTGTCAGGAATGTTTTTTACCTGTAAGACGGGGTGACACCATATTGTGCGAGTATAAATGAAAAGTGATTTATGTCTTATAACCACTACTATTGTTTGACTTTCAGTCACTGTGTCATCATGCCAGTCAGTGTGTCATAATCCTGTGTCATCGTTTCAGTCACTATGTCATCATAAATAGGATTTTTTTTCTGCTCACAAGGTTTGTATCTTCCACAGTACAAGTTGACATTGTATGTATAAACCATTTGTAATACTAAAACCTTTATGCGGATGTAAAGAATTATTTAGGCCCCACTATGTAACATTATTATAATTTTTTTTAATAAGGCAGGAGCAGGGTGGGAAAGATCACCCGATCTCATATAAAGCCACGCAATGTGTGTAAACAATTTATGGAACTGTTACCAAACATGTTGTTTGACAAAACATTCGAGCATAACCCAGCTGTTTACTCTAAATTACTCTAAATTATTGAAAGCCCAGTAGATTATGCCGGGAAGTTTTATATTTATACGAGTATTTTTGTCACGTTGAGTAATCATCAAAATGTTCTAGTTTCAAAAAAAAAATGAAAGCCGTTTACAACTTCCTGTAACGCCGAATTAGAGCGCAGCTCTTGAGGAGGAGGAGGGAAGGGTACTGGGGGGTGGGTCAAGTGACCTCGGAGGGTGGGGGGTCACGTGACCTTGTGGGAGTCACGTGACCTTGGGGCGTCACGTGACGTCAAGGGGGGTCACGTGACCTGGGGCCACGTGACGATGCCGATGACGTCATCAGTGACGTCACTGATGACGCCTCCAGTGATGATGATGATGACGATGCGGATGCCGGTGACGTCATCAGTGATGATGACGATGACGATGGGGATGCCGGTGACGTCATCAGTGACGTCACTGATGACGTCATCAGTGGCGATGACGTCAACGGGGGCATCCCCCGGTCACGTGACCCCGGGGGGGGGGGTCACGTGACCTGGGTAACCATCGTGACCCTCGTGAGGGTAACCCTAGTAACCCTTGTGAGGGCAACTCTCGTGACCCTCGTGAGGGTAACTCTCGTGACCCTCGTGAGGGTAACTCTCGTGACCCTCGTGGGGGTAACTCTCATAACCCTCGTGATCCTCGTGAGGGTAACCCTCGTGAAGGTAACCCTTTTGAAGGTAACTAACCATCGTAACCCTCGCGAGGGTTACGAGGGTAAGTAACCGTCGTCAGGGTAACCCTCGTGAAGGTAACCCTTTTGAGGGTAACTAACCCTCGTAATCCTCGTGAGGGTTACGAGGGTAAGTAACCCTCGTGAGGGTAGCCCTCGTGAAGGTAACCCTTTTGAGGGTAACTAACCCTCGTAACCCTCGTGAGGGTTACGAGGGTAAGTAACCCTTGTGGCCCTTGTGATCCTCGTGAGGGTAACCCTCATGAGATTAGCCCTCGTAACCCTCGTAACCCTCACGAGGGTTACGAGGGTTGCGGTTACGCCGACGCCGACGCCAACGGCGACGCCGACGCCGCTCAAGCCGAGAACGGGCGCCTAAGAGCTGCGATCTAAAAAAGCAGGAACCGCACAGGGGAAACGCAATCACTGCCAGTGCGCCAGCATAAATCTATAATTTCACTACACAGTACACCTGGACCGAGTAAAGAATGCATAATTTTCTTCACAAGAGGGCAAGTTCGTCTGCTTCTTGTGCAGTTGGTAGCGGTGACGTCAGAACGCCGAGCCTTGATTGGCTGATCGCGACCCCCTATCTGAGCGTCGTCTGCTCCTTTGCAACGTCGTCTGCTCGCCACGTCGTCTGCGTCTGTCTTACCTTCCCTGCGACTTTCGAAAGTGCAGAAGCCAGGTTCACAAAACGACCTTACGCCAAAAAATATGCGTAAGACAAAACTCGAGAAGAAATTCGTATTCACGAAACGAAATTTTCGTAAGTTTTGCGCAGGTTACGACGAAATGCTACGACAGCTCCGAAGCTGTCTTAATCAAATCAGCATGGCCGACAGTGTCGCGGTCGCGACGACCAACGGACGTTTATTTTTCTACGTGCGCTTTTTACGCGTCCCGACTTCAAGCAGCAAGAAAAAAGTAAAAAGCTCTTGATACAGACCACGAGGAACAAGAACGCTGGATCCACAAACAACCGGGAAAAGCTCCAACGGCCGCGATTCCACCGACAACGACCAAGCGAGCACGGCAGATAGGCCTAGCAGGCACTCCGACCCGGCGACCGTCTGCCCACGACCGGCTGGCGTGCTGAATAAAATATGCCCGCGCGACCTTTGTGAACCCTTCCCGTCTTGTAGATGCTTTACACACGCGCCAGATTGAGCCGCCATAGCCGCCCTTCTCTTGTCTTACCGAGATACCGAGCCACTGAAGCGGACGTTGACGGGTCTTCCCAAGGGCCTATGCTGGGCGCAAGAACACAGTAGCATCTAAAATGGCAATAACCTGTCCTGCTGTAGTAATGATGAAGTGAAGCGAACGGAATAAGAGGGGAAAAAAAGTGAAGGTCAGTTATGGCGGCGCCCATGCACAGCTGCTGTAAAGCGTCTATACTTTGATCGCTGACCTCAATTTTAGATTAAGAGGTCAATCTCTACCTCTTGTCATCGCCTTGTTTTCCCAGGCAACGGTGACTCTCGCCGGTAAAAAAGCGGTGAATCTCCGACAGACGCAGGAAAGGTAAAGCAGCCATCGCTTTGACTAGCAGACGTAAACCAGACGACGTTAACTGCGCCAACCTGCCGACGCCGTTAAAGAGTGAGAAGTCGCGCCGCACACGAAAGGAGGGAAAAAGTATTTGGGAGGGAACTTGCGGACACTAACAACCCTCACACTCGGTTCTTAGCAAACAAACCTCGGCGCCTCGGGACACCTCGCCAGTGAGTCCTTTGACTTCCCTCCTTGATGCGCGTCGGCTAGTTGTTAGACAAAAACAACGTACCGCTGGAGTTATTTTGTCTGCCCCCTCTGAAAGGCGAAGTCGAGCTCGCTCGACTTCCGAAAGTCGCAGGAAAGGTATGACAGACGCAGACGACGTTGCAAAGGAGCAGACGACGCTCAGATAGGGGGTCGCGATCAGCCAATGAGGGCTTGGCGTTCTGACGTCACCGCTACTTTCTTTTTCATGCGCAGAAGACCAAAATGACCCCACTCGCGAGGCGTATACAAGCCTTCACAAGCCCCTCTATATGCGCGCGCCATCTATCCCCGTGCGAATGAAGCGCGCTTGGTGCGCCGAACATAATGTGGTCGCCACGCGAGACAGAGAGTCATCACCTAAATGTATTTCTTCCACCGTGGTGCTGCTGCACAAAGGGCAGCATCAGCCAACGAAGCCGTTCCTGCGACATCGTGGATCTTAACTTGGTCTTTACATGTCCGAGCTTCGAAAATGTCCTTTCGCACGAGCAACTGGTTACAGGAACCGTGGAAAAAAGTTGAAGAGCGCGAGAAAAGTTTTTGAATACTGACTTGTCCAACCCATTTTCTTTGGGTGAATCCAGCCAGTCATAGGCGGTCATGCAGTTTGCTTTATCGTCGCTGGTTCGGGACTTCAGAATCCGCATTTCAGCACGCAAGCTGTCGGGATCTACCTCAAAAAAGCTACAAATAACAGATATTTGTTCGTCGCTCGCAGAGAGGCCCAGGAGGTTCTGGATAGCACACACAAGCTCAAACGTTTCTTGTGTGCATTTTTCTTCGATCATCGAACACAGGAGTCAAGCTTCGGAAAGAAAACACCGACACGAAATTCCTCCTCTTTTGTCGCATAGAAACATTCATTTGCCCAGTTTTGGTCAATTCGCTTCGATACCTTTCTTCTTCGAACTTCGGGAATCTCGATTTCATTCATCTCGCAGACCGAAGAAGCTTCCGCAAACAGCTTTTCAAAGACTGTCCCATCTTGCCTCATCTCTCGCAGCGCTTTTTGCAGATGCCTGATTTCATTGAGTGCAGTGGTAAGGTTAATTTTAGGGTCCTGAAGAGCTCGGCTAACCTTCCAAATAAGCCGTAGAATAGGGTGAGCTATTTACATGCTGCAGACAAATTCAAAGCTCATCAACTGGGAAAGGAGTCCCTTGCCTTTTGCTTTCGTCTCCGGGTGCTTTGTGGAGTCCACAATCGTTTTTACTGCACTCGACAGTTCGCTGTAGCTCTCACGAACGGCCTTCACTGCTTCAGCACGACATGCCCATCTGGTTGTAGACAAAGACTTCAAAGTTTTCGGTTGTGTGCCGGCAGTTTGGCAAATTCGCTCAAAAACAGCATGGCGCACAACACTGTTTTCAATAAAGTTGTACGCAAGTTGCACAACGCCAAAGAAATCAAACATCATTCTGTTTTCTGCTCGGGACAAACATGCATCGACAAGCACCAGGTTTAAGCAGTGGGCATAGCCGTGAACGTAGACGACCTTGTAGTTCTGCTCTTTGCACTTTGCTTGAACGCCAGCAACGTGCCCTGACATAGTAGAAGCCCCGTCAAAGCAGACGGAACTCACAGAATTCCAGGAAACATTGATGGCCGATAGAACTGCTTGCAATGTGGAAAACACAGTCGCTGTCTAAATTTTTAAGCTTTTCGAGAGTAAGGAAGACCTCCACTGGCCTGTTCTTAATCTCGCAGAAGTACCTAATAACAACGGAGAGTTGTTCATGATGACCGCAGTCACTTGTTTCGTCGCACATGGGCGAGATTGTTTTCCCTTCTATGCGGTGGACAATCGAAGGAAAAATGGCTGCATGCAGTGACTCTCCGATGTCTTTTTGTATTCTGTTGCTGATGTAGGAAGCGTTCTTTGGGCCTGACTCTAAGTGGCCCCGCAAAACGGGGTCGTACTTCTTTACGATATTAACTATCTCTAAATATAGACCTTGCTCTGCGCTTTCCTTATTTTCACTGTGCCCTCTGAATGGCCTTCCTCCCTTTGTGAGAAGAACAACGATGTCGGTAAGGCGCATTAGCACCTCACGATTTTGTTTTCGTTTTTCTTCAACTTGAGACGCTCGTCGTTCAAAGCTTTCATCCAGGATTGAAGCAATCGATCTGTTTGCTTTGGAGCAATTCCATGACACGACACTGTTAAGATAGCCCTTAGATCTTTCATGCTGATTAAACCTTTCTATCGATTTCTTCCAAGTTCGAAACCCAGTTGAAACAAAGGATGGGTCTAAATGTTCTTTGGATATACCCTCCCCGGCGGAATCGCCCGACAACAAAAGCAAAAGGCTGCATCTTTTGCTGGACTGTATTCAAGCCAGCTGAACTTTGCAAACCAGTGTTCACAAAAGCTGCGCTTTCGATTATTCGTTTCTGTTTGGGCATAGCTGCCTAGATGAGGCTGAAAGGGACCCCGTGCTTGCCTGGCTTGCTTGTCCAGGTCGCTAGTCGGCACTGGCAGCGACGGGTCGTCGTCAGATACCTGGTTCTGGTTGGTGGAAAGCGTTGAGCAAAATCTCGGAGGCTTATCTGGTGCATCAACGATGTGGCTTGGCGTCGTGGCACAGCTTGGCGTCGTAGAACAGCTTGGCGTCGGCGCACAATTTTGCGTCGTGGCACATAATGGCGAAGTGGCGCAGTCGTCAGCTTGCTGGTGGCTGGACATCTTTTCCGGTTCATTTGGCTCATGCTGCTCTTGCAGCTTGTTGACTGTGCTGCAAACAAATAAGAGAAGTATAACTTTTTATTTTCCCTTTTACCTGTTAACATGACTCTTAGAACACGCTCAAAAAGAAGTCTGAGTAAACAATTACAGGACAACTGCGCCAATTATAAATATATACTCCTGTAAATTTTACGACAGCTTCCTCATCGACAGCTCAGCATAGTCCCTCCAGGCCAACAGCAACCGCTGCTCGGAGGCGTGCCAAGCACGGCCTGCTGATTGTGTTTTCTACGTTTTAACGTAAACAAACTTTTTGAAAAAACTGGGTTGCTAAAAAGCTAGATTTTTTTTTTTACGTCGGTGACGTTAGTCGTGCTAGAGTTACTAGTTTGGCCGAGGAGCACTACCTTCTTTGTTCATCGCGACAGAAGTCCGCGCCCTTCTCGCATAGTTAATAATTTCGAGAGAGATAATCGTGCACAGAGCGTATACTCGACTCAAACATTTTAGGACTGCGTTTTATTAATGGTGAGCACTGGCGCTGGGCACAGAAATTCCCTGAGGTGCTGAGTACGTCGGTGAAGACAGACGGGCCTTTAATAGAAACGGCGCTACATTCGTTAGAAGCTTTTTCCTTTGTGAGGATATAAACATTCATGAGTGCGTGCATCTCTCACTCTCACGGTCGCCTTCGTCCGTGAGGCCCTTCATTCACCTCAACAAGATCAGTCATTTTGCTCAACGGGGTCCTGTTGAGGAGCCACGCTATCCTCTACGAACAGACTTCGTAGAATGACACCGACACGTGCTGCTACATCGAGACTTCTAAGGAAAAGGATATGAATAATTTAACCAACTAAACTAAGCTCTGGAATGAATTTAATTGTGCCTTCAACAACGAAGAAAAATACTACAAGGTCAGTTTACTCGTTTTTTCTTGGAGGGATCGCATTATGTGAATGAAACGGCCTCCAGGAAGCCTTCATACAAGCAGGCGTACTGAACGTCCTTGAATTGACTCATCCAATCACCAAACCAGTACCGATGTGCACGGTGGACCCCTTCTTTCGTTTCTCATAAATTGCACTGTTCTCTCTTTCTATACTGCTCCGGCAATTCGTGGGGTTCTAAAATAGCTGTGCCGATTGCAAGGGTAGCGACAGGATCTTCTTTCCAACATTTGCCACACATTCAGTTTTAATATCCGCCCACTAAACTACCAGCATGTACCCTGGAAAAGCTCAGATGTAAATATTTCAACAAGTTGGACACTGGAAAAAACTTCAAATTAAAGTGTTCAGATTACGCTGTATGAACACCACCTGGACTCGTCGAATCCTGTTTATTACCGACGTCTTCCTTACGAAACATCATTACACTACTACGGCGTCGACTCGTCGATTATGCACCGAGTGTCCGCCGAAACAGGGATTAGACACGAGTCATTGTCGAACGCTGACGTAGGACTGAGACTCGAATTCACTTTGTAATTTGTACCCGCTCTCGGTCGTGGCTTCACACTTCAAGTGCACGAGCACTGCCACAGTAAAGACGGTGAAGTACAGTTTGAACACGGCCCGGCAGAAAACTGAGAAATATTTGTGATAATTTTTGGACCTTCTGCATGCAGTCCAGTTATACGGCGCTTTCTTCGCAATAAGCCTCGGCCGAGATTCGAACCGGTTAAAACAGTGAGGTATAGGTGATGGTAGCTGTACGAAAAAAAAAAAAAAAAATATATATATATATATATATATATATATATATATATATATATATATATATATATATATATATATGTATATTGTTTTAAATATAGAAAAACAAAAAGGATAGCAAATGGAAGACTGTGACCTTACCTGGTTTCGTAAGCCATGTTAGTAGCTGCTTCCGCTGGGCTTCATTCTCTGCTGACTTCTTTTCCCGTACTTTCTTGAACTCCGCTCCAGAGAGTTTGCTCAACGACATGACATTGATGTGCAGATGGTCAAAGTAGAAATGAGGAAGAGCAAATGATGGTGGGCGTATTCACGCAGCGGTCTTTGGTAGGATGCGGTTGCAAGCAGCGCAGATGGCTACTTAACTTGCTCGATAACTTGAAGCCTTAGCAGCGCTACTCTACTTAAAAAAAATCACTGAAGATGAACGTCGTCATACCCACTTTTAAAGAGAAAACGCTGCCACGTCGTCACCTTCGACAAACGAGGGGCAGTCAGTTCATGACTAGTGACGACATGGGCGCCTTTTTTTTTTTACAGAAAGGGCGAAAGAAATAAAGGGAAAGGTATTTCGGAAAGAGTATCCTCTCCGACTTCTAAATGACCATCTAGGAGACTCCTAGATGATAGGCTTTGGGAGTTACCTTCTCAGAGCTTTAGGGGCAGCTCTAAAAGGTGTTGCTCTTCCCCAAACTATGTGTCCGGCTGTCAGGGGCCCTCAATCTGAATATTGCTAGCAACCCGCTTGTTCGTGTACTTTTACAAATTCGCATACGCCTGTCTATTATCCTGTGAAAACTACGTAGTGTGTGCTAAACACGAGGATATACCGATGGCCCTCTTCCATCGCTAAACCACCCCCAGTGACCTTCCCTACTCTACAATAGAACTGCTCTTCCCCGTTCTAGGCTCTAGCCCGAGCAAAGAAAGCTTACGATTACCGCTTAGGCTTCCTGATAGAAAGAATTGCAGATTGTCTGCAAATGGTCACCTCAACCTTATCCCCTCAATAACCTGAACCATTTCCTAATCTTCCTTCTATCCGTTTCACCTTTTTGGTTTTTCTTTCTTCCAAGCCAGGTAGCAACTTCTTCGGTAGAGAAGACCCACATATCTCTCTACCCAAACCAAGATCTCCCATTTTTAAACCGGAAAGCGGGTTGGCGTCGTTTGCATTGGACAAAAAGCTGGTCATAATTGACACTGAAGATTGACACCTAGCACGAGTCCTTGGAGATGACGTCTTTAATCCCCCTTAGCCGAGTAGGGAGCTGCCTAGAGGAGCCAGGCTCTGCTAACCTTCTCGTATGTTCTCTCACAGAAAGATGCACCCTGAGCTAACCCGAGTGGCCTGGAGACCTTGGCTCATTGTTTCCTTCGCTTCTCACTACCCTTCTAGTTTCTCCTCCCGATATTTTTTTTCTCCCCCCCCCCCCTTCCAAAAAAACGCTGCAGTGAACGTTAATCTTCACAACAAATGCCTTCATGAGCTGAAACATGTGTCCTTCAGTACTTTACCCTCGCGCTAAAACGGAAACGACTCAGACCAGAGGATTTATGCAGAAGGATGCTGCACCCGGCAGGCACTGCGGCTAGATTCCCAGGTGCGCAGCCTTGACTTATCGTTCCGCCCAGCAGCAGTCTTCTTTACTTTTTTGTCGATTTCTTCTGGGGTAAGGGCTCACTCACAGATTAACGGTCTCCGTTTCCTCTAGGATATACTTGACGTTGTTTCAAGTTTAATAAAAAAAGTGGGGATGGTTTTGCTTTCTTTCTTTAGCGTCATCCCGATTTTGTTCCAATCAAAACGTCCCCAATAAAAAAAAAAACGAGCACGCACTAAACTTGCGCCCTACCCAAGTCACCAGGGGGGCCAGGGCCCCCCTGCCGCCCCCCCCCCCCCCCCCCAATCTGCATCCTGCCGTCGTGCGATCGTGTACCACATATACTGCGTAATGCACGTTAAGGAACCCGAGCTAACAGTTGTACTACACTTTTTATAATGTTCAACGGGTAACAGTGCCGCCCTACGCAACTGCTGCTCTCTAAGAAACTAACGACTAATTTTGAATGCGCCTTTACATTGCATTTTTAATGTGTGTTAGCATGTTCGCGTTCCTTTTTTTTCTATACATCTTTGATTATGCGGCTCTTACTTATGATCAAACAGACTATACTTGTCGGACTTCTGGAAAAATATAATATAACTAAAAAATGGCACGTGAACGCAAAAGACAAAAATAGAAGACACACATAGGCGCACTTAATAAAAATAATTGAAATAATAGAATTGAATATAATTGTTTTTTCAAAGGTGTAAGCGCACCAAAAGCCATAAAAGCGAGTTCAATGCTTTTGATGGCGCGCTTGTTCACTGGAAGTGTAGTTCAGGGCACAATGCTCTCACTTGTATGTTCCGCTTCGGTCGTGCGATAAAACCAAATACTTTACTGGTAATGTGTTTAGTGAAACAAAGCTTACCGTCTGTATATGTGCAAAGTCCTCAGTTTTCGCGTGATTACGCGATTGTTTATCATTATTGTTTTCGTTTCCCACTGCGATTCATTTCGTGCTCTTTTGTGTGCTACATGCATTAGAGACCAAGGTAACCCAGGAGCATTCTATTTCGCGGATTGTAAAAAAAGTCTATGCAACTTGTCACGTGTGCCACAATCAGTGCAAAATATTATGAGTTTCACATATGACCGCTTGCCTGAGTAAACATTGTTGTTTGTCAAGAACAATTCTGATTGTATGAAATCACGTGGGAAAAACTCGTTCTAAGCACGCGGCCGTTAGCATGCAGTTAATACTCATAATCGGCGCCGAGATTATTGGTAGCTGTCAGCAGGTGGAATTTTTCTATCAACCCAGCGTTAGTATGTTTCCTTCCTTTTGTTGTAAGCAACCAGGAGACAACTTACACAAAATCTGAGGGTAATAAAGTACTATGAGCATTCAAACATAACGGCCTGAGCAGTATATGTATACAAGCTTTAGCTTTTGATGCACCTTTAACTTTCGATACGCTCAACGCTAGAATAAAATGTAGGGCTGTTTCATTCTTAATCAGCGTACCATGTGCGTGCTTACACTATAATTTATACAACGTCAAACTCTATACCCGTTTGCATCTTTTCATTTATGCACACCACTACTTGCGCACATAAATCACCAAATTAAGACTGGTACACGATGTCACAAAAAATGTACAGGTTGTTTTTTTTTATCGCAAACATAAACTACGCATTGCCCAAAGCTAACGCTAGGTCCCAAAGGTAACACTAGGTCACAACCAGACGCCAAATATTCATCCCGAACGGACACCTTATTCGAAAGTTATAAGTGATTTTATGAAAAGTTTAATGGGAAAATGGAGCCCATTTTTGGCCCGATTTCGGTTTCTGGTGCCCATAAAGCCCCATGTATTCGAAAACTCCGTCGGCCGCCATTTTCCCGTTGAACTTTTCAGAAAATCGCTTATAACTTTTGAATAAGGTATCGGATCGGGCTGACACTTTGACATCTGGTTGTGATCACTAGCGCTACCTTTGGGTGGAGAATGAGCGTTCGGAGATGCCTAGTTTATTCTTGCTGTAACAAAAAAAAAACAAAAAAACTGTAATTTTATTTGACACCCTGTACATCGCTTAAACTATGTGCAAAAGATATACATCGACCCAAAATCTTTGCTTAGCCAGTCATTGCATTTATCACTGGACTCGTAGTAAAATTAATTCTTATCATTTATTGATTTGAGTCAATTTTTAACCTCGGCATTTCGTTATTATGACTCCCGCACCAGTCCTACTTTGGGTTTACCAAACTCAACATCTAAACCTAAGTGTCAATTTTTGTATTTTTCAGTCTCGTGGTTATTAGGTCAAAATAGACACCCAGCTACCTAAATGAGACACCTGACCACCCAAAAAATAGTTCATTTGCTTTGATTTTTTATCTAGTTATTTACTCAATCTAGAATTTTGGATACCCATGCCTATCACGTCATCAAATATTCCTGGAAATCCACAAAGAGCCAAACAAATGCACGAAAAAAGGGCCGGCCCGTCATATTGCCACCCGCAGAGCCTAGAAAGCAACGCTCGGTCACGGACTTCTAGAAGATTCGCGTTCATTCTTGCACCAGACGTAACGTTTGCCATAGGCGTAGACTACGGGGGGGGGGGGGGGGGGGGGGCATCGGCGCTCGTGCCCCACCCCGGATCTCACCAGGGGGGGGGGAAGCAGAGTCCCTCCCCCCCCCTCCCCCCCGGGCCCGGGTCATGATCCTTGCCAATACGCTGTTTACGTGCCATGTAACGAGTTTCTAGTAGTGGCTTGTAAACAAAATAATGCCCACGTTGCCTTTATTGACAAAATACATGGGAAATGGAATCCCAGCGTACTTCCAGGGGGGGGGGGGTGCTTGCGCGGAAGAGCACCCCCTACCCCGGAGAACTTCTCAGCCTGCCCCCCACCGCTGGGAAAATCGAAACTCTACGCCGCTGACTTTCGCCCTGCTTTCTTGTTCTCAAAAGTGCCAGTTCATCCCCGCCCCGAGCGCTCGACGCTCGAACCTTCTCTGCCGAACTTTCGAGAAGGTCACGCGCTTTAGATATGCAGCTTCCCGCGACCTTGTCGAGTTAGTCTCGCTCCCTGTTACGCTGTCCTGCCGAATCGCAGCCTGTTATTCTGCTGCCTCGAGGCTCTTTCTTTACTTTTTTGTTTGGCAGAAGTTCGCCGATTAAACCTTTATTTTTCAGTTCTCTGTTCGTCCTCTCGTCCCCTTCATTCGTGACAATATAAATCGGATCACATTGAAATATGCGTAGTTGGCCTCTCAAATTTCCGATAACGGCGCACAGGCACTTTTATATTTTTCAATGCGTCGGTGGTTTTGTTGTGCATGTGTCTCGCCATTTGGCGCAGGACATTTTTCGCGTTTTGTCCTGCCCACATTTTCTGGAGACGTGAGCTCGGAGCGTAGGCAACTGTCCCCCTTGTACGAGAAATGGCGCAGCCGTGCGCGTTCCAAAGAAAGCTCGTGCAGAGAACGACAAGCAAGGGACAAAGGATGTCAAATTCAGGATATAGAATAATACCCCACTTTATCGAAGCGCCACCACACACAATTTTTGCGTTGATGTACAGGTCTGGAATGAGATTTCACCGCCATCTATTGGTTCAGAATCACACTAACCAAGGGCGGGGTTGCACCTTAAACCTAAGTAGTTTACGTTTGTCCCAAAGTGATATGGTTTACGTATAGAGTATAGGAGACAAGAAATATCGAAGTATTTCAACCTGGAAAAAGGAAAATAAAAATAAAGGCGTCGCAATACACAAACGGGTGACATTCACGCTTTTAGCGCAAACACCTTCATTGTAATGGCATAGAGACCGCATAATGATGTTTTTTCCCATAATGGCAGTTGCGCCGTTCAAGATGGCGACAAAGACAAAATACAACAACCAAAACAATAACAACAAAAATAAGCCTTTAGTTGTTTAGACAGGGTGTGTTTAATCAGCCAGTGCATGGCGACATTGTTACCCACTGCAGATGAGTAATTTAGCCAGTGCAGTAAGACTGCTAGCCAGGGGTGATTAACGCGCATAACGTAACAGTAAAGCGCGAAACACATGCGCGTCAAAACTGTCCAATACGACGTGCGAAATGTCTGACCGACGGTCAAACACGAGGGTTTTCGTCTCACCGGAGCGTCCAGCTCCGCGGCATGCTACCAACTCGCCAGATATTCACCACACGGTTGTCCGATTGTCGGAGGGCCCCAGCCAATGGCAGCACAGGTGGGGCAAACGTCACGTTGTCACGTGACTATCGGACCGATCGGAAAAGGAGGTGCTACGCGGCCCTACGACCGAAGAAATGTGTGCAAAAATTGTAGTGTCTTGAAGCGACACCCTTTGGCGAGTTGTAGTTGTGACACCTTCCGTGAGATGGCACCACCACCAAGCCACCACCTCGTCTCTGTACAGCATTGCACGGGACTAGTAAAGTTGATTCTCTTTCTGGTGGGCACGCAGTCTGGTCCTTGTCTGGGTTTCTCCCCTTCCGCGGCCGTCCGGCCCGGAACACAACAACTGGCTACGAGAATGAACATCACGGGACTTGCGCCTCCGGCACCGTTCCTCGCCACGCCCGGCACGCCAGCTGTGCCATGGTCTCGCTGGTTACGACTTTTCGAGAACTTTCTTCTCGCCTCGGGCGCCAACGAGCTGCCGCCGGCCCGTCGGCAAGCCCTGCTCCTGCACTGCCCGGGACCCGAAGGACAGCCCATTTTCGACGCGCTTCCGCAGCCGACGCCGAGCCCGCCAGCAGCCACAGCAGCCGACGAGGCAGGAAAAAGCAGCAAGGCAGACAAGCCAGACCCGTATGACGACGCCATCTTAACCCTAACACGTCACTTCGCTGCCCGCTGCAACGTCCGGGTGGAATGACAACGGTTCCACGAGCGTCGTCAACTCTCCGGTGAAGCAGCAGCGGACTTTGCCCTTGCGCTCCGCGAACTGTCACCGTCCTGCAACTTCGCCGCTCAAGCCGACGGAAACATATGCGACCAAGTTCGTCGCAAGCGTCACATGCCCGCGTCTGGGTGAGAGGCTGCTCCTCGAAGGAGACAGGCTGATTTTCGACCGCGCAGTGGAAATTGCGCAGCTTCGCGAGGAGGCTGCACGTGAGTCCGAAGCCCTCGCCAACCCTGTCCGTCGCGTCACGTCGCAATCGCCACTGGGACGGAAGTGAGCCAGACGCAACGATCGCGGGGGCCGTCGTTCTGACAGCCGCTCACGCGGTTCGCCCTGCTCGCGCCCTGCACGCACGCCAGCGTCACGAAACTCCGGCAGCGTCGTTCCATACTCCGGCTCCAACGGTCCCGCTGCAGGTGAAAACTGCGGCACATCAACGTGCGACTCATCTCGCTGTCCCGCACGTGGCCGTACCTACTTCGGGTGCGGACGCCGCGGCCATTTCCAGTAAGCCTGTCGACGCGCCCGTCACAACCGAGGGAGAAGTTCAGCTCGAGTTCATGAAGTGGTGCCGGACGAGGATGCAGCGAGCGTCTTCAGCATTCTTTCCATTCACACCGATTAGCGTACAGGAGTCCACGTTGACGTCCGAGTGACGCCCCTTGCCTCGACGTCGCCCCCGCGTGTCGTCACGTTCCTCATCGACACCGGCTCTGCTGTCGCCATAATCGGGGAGGAGCATTTCCGGAGCCTGTTCCAGAACAAGGTACAGCTGAGCAGCCCTCGAGTTACCCTTCTGGACTTTTCACGGCAGAAGATTCCTGTGTGTGGTTATTTCTGCGCACGTGTCGCACACAATACAGAAGAGGCCCTGCTGACCTTCTAAGTCACGCCCAGTGGAGCATTGCTTCTAGGCCTGGACGCCGTAAGAGTTCTGGGTCTTCAAGTTTTGGGCGCCGAGCTTCGCTGTTTGTACACCGCTGCAGAATCGACAGCTGCCACGCATGCCTCTACCCCTCCCACTTGTCCTTCAGGCACCGTGAAGCCGACCCTGGTTGCTGCAAGACCTGGTCTACCAGCACCCCTCTCGATCGAGTTTGGTCACCTTTTCTCACCGGGTTTGGGACTTGCCAAGGGAGTGCAGCACAAGGTCAAGATCAAGCAGTCTGTTGTTCCAGTCTCGCTGAAGTTGAGATGCCCACCGCTTGCCTTGCGGGAGCAAGTCACCGACGAGCTGAAGCGTCTCGAAGCTGCCGACGTCATAAAAAAAAATCAGTGCATCCGAATGGGTTTCCCCAGTCGTCGTCGTCCGCAAGAAAGACGGCAGCATCCGTCTTTGCGTTGAAATCAGAGAACCCAACAAGGCAGTAGTTGTCGACAACTTTTCCTTGCCGCATACAGAAGAACTGCTGCACGCCCTCAGTGGAGCCCGCCACTTCTCTAAAGTAGACCTGGCAGCTGCATATCACCAAGTCCTGCTTCACCCAGACAGACTCTGCAAGAGCACACCGAGAACCTCCGAACATTTTTTCATCGGATCTTCAAGGCCGAACTCAAGCTCAATGAGAAGTGCGTTTTCAACGCATCTGGGCTCTCGTTTCTCGGACATCGTGTCAGCGCTGAAGGCATAGCACCCCTTCAGGCCAAGGTCGACGCGATCGCCCATGCAGCTGTCCCATCTGAGCCTGACATGCTGCCCTCTTTCTTGGGCCTCGTGGAGTATTACGCCTGGTTCGTCCCCAGGTTGGCCGAGGAGGTAGAACCAATGCGCCGACTACTACAGAAACTTCTGGGGGTCGATTAAAAAGTTTAAACCGATTAATCGCCACCCTTTAATCGATTAATTAATCGATTAATCGGTTGCCGTTGATCTTTATAAATACTATATTAAAAAGAATGGGCAACAACTCGTCTTGCCTTCGAAGACTTATTTTACACCCTGTTACGCTGCGCAAAGGACAATTAGAATTGAGGATAAATGTTGCTCAACGATTCAAAGACGCATATTTTTGCTCCAGCTCTGAAAAGAAGTTTGTCTACATTCTCCAAGAGGAAAACAAGAAGTCAGGGCTTGGGCGATGCTTTCTTCTTTTTTCAGAGATATGGGCCTTGATGAGAAGGCGTTGATTGTTGTCTGCGTTTTGGCGGATGGTCCTTGCTGCAGCGGCGTACATGGGTACTTCGCTCCTAGGGGATACTGAAGCGAACTTACGCTTCCACTGTACGAAAACGGCTTGTTGCAGATGATGCAGTGGACTTCCTTCGAGTTAAAAACTTCACCGCTGGAGTTTACTTTAAACCCAAACTTTCCATCGAGATAGCCTTTCATACTCCTGAACTCCTCCATTTTTACGGGCCGAATACTGGAACAAGTAACCATGGCGTTGTTAGCTTCCCAGCTTGTTTTTCTGCTTGTTTGTCTTGCCTGGGCAGTATCTGTAATAAATCCTCAACACGTGAAGTTTCGCGGTCGCGCGGGGATCAATTACGGGTCCGGCTCGTTCGTCTGGCCTCGGCAAAAATGTAATGTATATCCTCGAACACGTGAGGCTTCGCGAGCGCGAGATTTGAACCTTGCTCATAGCACCTGGTTTGGAACGGAAAACCGCTCGGGACAGAACACCGGGTACTCGCCTCGCAGCTTTTTGGGTAGGGCGGAGGGGGAGGGGGGGGGGGGGGGGGAGGGGCATGAGTCACCCCTAGTTCGGGCATGTCTTTCAGGATAGAGCCATCCGTGCATCCAGTTGACTTCTTTGTGAGTAGCGAATAAAAAACCTATTACCCGGTTAAAACATTTGATCGCGATGAAAGCCTTAATCGATTAATCGGAAGGTTCACCGATCAATTGCCCAGCCCTAACGAAAAGGTTTCCATCTCGACTGGGATCTCGCAGCGGACGCTAGGGTCGGTAAGTAAGTATGTAAGTTTATTTCCCATCAACACTGATGGCGGAGGTCGAGAAAAAAAGCTGTAAAGTACAGCTTGACAAGGCCCTCGACCTCCTACATAGGCGAAATAGCAGAGGCATAGGAGAAAACAAAAACACATACAAAAAAGATTTTCCATACCAAAACATGGTTCAAGGTAAAACAAGAGGACACTATACAAGCGCAAAATACGTACTAAGCAAACAAGGAATAAAATAATATATATATTAAAAAATATTTAAAAAAATATTACATGAAAGATGAAATCATTGCTAATTTACCTATCTAAGCCTATAAAATATTCTCCAAGTTGTTTTGGTGATATTCTATTCAATTCCAGTTCACTCTCTTCTAACTGTTTCAGCAATTTAGGCAACGTATATCGAACCGTCTCGGAGCCGTAATTTGTTTTCCGAGCCACCACCTCCCAAATGTGTGCATGACGAGTGGGGCAAACCGGTTCTTTTAGATAAAGATTAGCCAAATTTGTAAGGAAACATGTATATCTATTGTTTTCCGTTTTAAACATATTACCAAGTCTATAATTGTACAAATTGTATATATTCATAACTTGGAAAGCCCCAAACAAACCAGCTGAATGGGAGTCAAACGAGACGCCGCCGATGGACCTCAGTATTATTTTTCTTTTGTAATAAAAATATCTTCTCAAGGTTCGATAATGTAGTTGAGCCCCAAACAAGATGGCCATAATTTAAATACGAATAAAACAGAGAATTGTAGATTAGTAATTTCACATTCGTTGGCAAAATTGATCGATGCCGACATATCAATCCAGTTATTCGTGACAGTTTGGGAATTATATAATTTATGTGATTATCCCAGGACATATTCTCAGAAAAGATCACTCCCAAAACCTTGAAATTGCTCACAATCTCAATTGGGGTTGTGTTAAGAGTAATATCTCTTATTATTCCAATCGATTTATTTCTCGTGCAAAAAAGTACAGCTTTAGTTTTGTTTATGTTAATTTTTAATAAATTTTCCCGGCTCCAAATTTCTAATCTCGACAGCGTCAGATTTGCAATGTCCACTAGCACGTCGCGATCCTCGGCCGATATAAGTAGCGTTGTGTCGTCGGCGTAATTTACAAATTTGACATTTGGGTTAATGTTGACGACGTCATTAACATAGAGGCTAAAAAGGAGGAGAACTAATATACTGCCCTGAGGAACACCGCAAAGTATAGGTTTCATAGAGGAAGAATTCCCATCCAGACAAACATATTGCGCTCGGTGCTCTAAATAAGACCTAAAAATCTGTAACGCGTGTCCCCGAATGCCATAAATGTTAAGTTTTTTTAGTAAAATTTTGTGGTCAAGGCAATCGAAGGCTTTACTAAAATCTACAAACACTGCCAAAACTATTTTTCTTTCTTGAAACCTTTGCAGAATAAATTCTTTCTGCACAAGTAATGCAGCCTCCGTTGAACGATCTCTCCTAAAACCGAACTGCGAATCCGTAATCAGTCTGTATTTATTCGTGAAATTCGTCAAACGGACATGAAGTACTTTTTCAAGTGCTTTTGAAAATGCCGGTAGTATTGATATGGGTCTGTAGTTTCCCATTTCGTTTCTATCTCCGTTTTTATACAAGGCCGAAACTTTAGCTATTTGCATGCGTTTTGGGAATACAAAGTTACCAGAGCCAGGTTAAAAATATGACTTAGAAATGGAGCTATCAAATCAACAACATACTTCACTGGTTTTATCTGGATGCTGTCGGCATCGCAGCTCCCGCTATTTTTGAATTGCAAAGTGAGAAAAATTGCCTCATATTCAGTAACTAGTTCTAAAATTAGTGAGGCCTCGTTTCTCGCATCACAAAAAATAGAATTAAAATTGTCCTTGGTGCTCGTTATACTTACAAACTGGTCATTGAAAGCCTCAGATAACAGACAGCCTGTCAGTTTTGCACCATCATGCTCTATTTGCTCGGTATTTTTTGATAGTTGATTGCGGCCTAAAATTGGAGTTTAACCTTTCCCACATAATATCTACGCGTCCGTTTGCAGACTCAAAAACATCATAATAATAGCGAGCTCTTGCGCGTCGGATCTCTTTTGTTAAGTTGTTGCGTTATGATTTAAATACTTTCAAGGCATCCTGTCTTCTAGTCTTCACAAACTTTTGTACAATGCATTTTTTCGTGCAAATTTCGCAAAGCAAATCCGGCGTTATCCATGGTTTTCGAATACGCCTGGTTTTTCGGAAGTACTTAAAGAAAAAATGGGTCTTATATAGAGTAGAAAAAAGATCCAAAAAACCGTTATAGGCCCCGTCAGCATTGTCCTTACCGAGTACTCCGGTCCAGTCTGTGTTAATGACATCTTGTCGAAATGCGTCCAACCGATCCTGAGTAATACTTTGAAATAATGTAGGTTGTGTTTTGTTCCTGTTTTTAGAGATATTCTTTACACTCAAAAATATTAGGAGATGATCGTTTAGATCACAAACAAGACTCCACTTTTATGTCGCCGACTAGGTGATTGACTATAAATAAATCTACTGTAGTTTCACTGTGCCATGTAATTCTGGTTGGTCGAGTAAGAAGATTCTTACAACCGTTTGTATTTATAACCGAATCCATATCCCTTTTAACCTTTGTATCTACACCCATATCAATGTTAAAGTCACCCCCACAAACGAGATTAAATTTACCTTCATTAATAAACACCAAAAAAGCATCAAAGAACTCAAAAAACAATTCAACATTTCCGTCAGGAGGGTGATAAATTACTGAGAAAATATTTTGTTTATTACGCAAGCATAATATTTTATAATCACTGGTAATGCGACAGTAGTCATCCAGAGGGTCACAGATTATATTCTCCTTCATTAAGATAGCCACCCCTCCTCCCCGTTTGGTTGTGCGATTTGAGAAAAAAGAACGGTACATGGGTAAACAAAGTACATCAGATTCATTCGTATACCATGTTTCAGTAAGCATAACTGCATCAAAGAAAAGATCAGACTGATCAAAAACATTTCCAATTCGATAGCTTTATTTTTTGCAGATTGGGCATTTAAGTAAAAACAGTTTGTGGCGTGCATGCATTCTGAACCGAGATGACTCTAAGTTTTGTGGAAGTACAAGACAGGCCATTGGAAGCGAAGAATTCATTCAGCGTAAAGCGACAATTCATACCATCCTCAGCAAGTCATTTTCGCTTTCGACAACAGTTGCCCTCTCTCCATCCTTCTTTCGTATGAGGATCCGTCCATTCCTGTGCCAAACGTACTGAAACCCGTTATCTTTGGCCCATTGCTTTGCAGCCCAGAGGAGAGCCCTGTTGTGCTTTGTTATGTTTTCCTGGAGATAGGTGCTCCCTTGACTGGCTCTTGAGTTTCAACCTATTTTCAAACCACCGATTTCGCGTTGTTTCGCTTGCAAAGTGAACTATGATTCCAGGCACCTTATCTGCTCTGGCTGGAAGCCGGTGTACTGAAATCACATCGTTTGTATTTAGCTGTGGTACGTTGAGCACGTTCGCAACCTCATTCAGTTTAGTTAAAAGTACTTTATTTTCAGTCACAGGGATACCGTGAACCTCCAGGTTTTGCTTTCCACTGCGCCACTCTAGTTCGTTGACATCCCGCTGAAGCTGCCCAATCATCGGGCCATTTATGTTCCCTTCCATTACGTCCACTCTTTTTCTAAGGTCCTTGACATCCCTGTCCTGCTGGTTGATACGCTTCAGGACCTCATCGTAGTTGTCCGACATTAGTTGTACAGAACGCTCGATGCCATCTACGGTTTCCTTGAGTGTTAAAAGGCTGTCCAGTTTTTTATTCATAACCGCGAGTAGCCCTAGCACGTCCACCTCAATGTCGTCCTTCTGCGACTGGGTGCTTTGGCCACCTCTCGATTGTACAGTTACACATGTTTGGCAGCGCCAAGTTTTACGGAACGTCTTGGTGTTCTCAGTTCCCTCCATTATTCCGGAGCATATACCCCAGTGGTAAGGATAATTACAAACCACGCATGTCAAGGAGCTTCCGTCATCGGGTAAAGATTCATTACACTTCGTACAAACATCAGTCATTTTGGGCGTTTAGAAAATCGTTCAATCAATCCGGCAATAAAAAGAAACAGCAATAGCAATAACAGGCAGCAACGGCAGCAGTGGCAACGAAAAAAAAAAACTTGTCGAAGTATAGTATAAAGTAGTTTACCAACCTGAAAGATGCAGGACCGACACGTTAAACGACATATTCCCTCCTGCTGCCGCTGAAGCCGATCGCTGATAGTGGTATATGTAAGATTCCGGTACTTTCAAAGCCACGCCCGCGGCTCGGGATGATGACGTCGCAGCTGATTGTGCGTAGTGGCAGGCTAGCTGGACGATCCAGAAAACGCAGCCTGAAGATAGTTGCTTGTCCACTTCTGCAGCAAGGCAAGTTCTGCAGCAAGGCAGGTCAATGCGCCGGCGATACCACAAACCAGGAAACCACGGAACTGAAAGATGCAGGACCGACACGTTAAACGACGTATTTCCTCCTGCTGCCGCTGCCGCCTATGAAGAGACTCCTCGCCTCGCACCAAGTACTGAGCATGTTCGATCCAGCGCTCCCTGTCATCGTTGCCACAGACGCTTCTGCATATGGTCTGGGTGCCGTCCTGCAGCAGGTTGACGGGCCTCGTACTCGCACTGTTGCCATCGCGTCGCGGACTTTGACTGCAGCCGAGCTGAAGTACTCGGCTGGTGAGCGAGAGGCTTTGGCCTGTTTTTGGGCCTGTGAGAGGTGGCACACATACTTGTGGGGACGGCCCTTCACTTTTCTCACGGATCGCCAGGCATTAGTGGCCCTGCTCTCTGTACGAAGCACGGAACAGCGTCCTCTTCGCATCGCACGGTGGATAGCACGGTTGCTTTGCTACAGCTTCAAGGTCGAGTACCGTGGTCGCTCTGACAACAAAGTGGCAAATGCCCTGTCTCGACTACCAGCGCCAGGCACTGAAGGGGGAGAGCAAACCGAAGAAGAGGTCGTGGCCCTGGTGACATCAGTTGTACGTTGGGAAGACCTGCAACGCGCCACAGAAAAGGATGACACGTTACAAAACGTCATGCACTGTGTCCAGACAGCGTGGCCTGCTCGGAAGAACCTGACTGCACACCTGGTTTCATACTATAAGGTCCGCAGCGAGTTGTCGGTGGCCGACGGTCTCTTTCTGCGCTCGGAACGCTTCAAAATTCCGGCCAAGCTAACGGCGACGTTCGTCCAGAACGCGCACGAGTCCCACCCTGGGATTGTGAAGACAAAGAGGCGCCTTCGAGAGAAGTTCTGGTGGCCTGGATTAGACAAACAGCTGTACAGTCTGCCAGTCTGCTGACAAGAGTGTCAAGACAGCGCCAACACCGCTCCAGCCAGTGCCACTGCCTAAAGACCTTGGAGCGAAATTGCTATCGACATCGTAGGCCCCTTCGAGCAAGCGCCAGCGAACTGTCGGTTCACCATCTCAGTTGTGGACTATTACTCAAAGTGGCCGGAGGTTGCCTTCAGCAGCGACATCACATCGCAGACAGTCATGAATTTCCTCTCTACCGTTTTCGCACCCGAATGCTAACCGACAGAGATCATCTCCGACCATGGCCGACAGTTCCTATCAAGAGAGTTTGAGACGTTCCTTGAAGCAAGAGGAATAAAGCACTCGTTCTCCTCAGTCTACCACTCCCAGGCAAATGGACTGGTGGAAAGGTTCAACAGGGTGCTAAAGTCGTATATCCAGTTACCGATGCTGGAACACCGTCCGCCCAAGCTAACCGTCGTTGAGTATCTAGGAACTTATAGGGCCACACCGCACCCAACCACCGGGTTGGCTCCTGCTGTGCTGCTCCACGGAGACCCCATGAGGACAGCTCTTGACGTCGTTGGCCTTCCGACTTCTGAGCTCGACACCAACCCTGCCCGGGAGATGCGTCGCCTTCGCAAGAGGGTGAGACACCAACAAGCCAAGAGTAAGGCTTATGCCGACCGACGTCGAGCTGCTAAGGCCCCGAGCTTCCCGGTGGGTCACTATGTGAGAGTGCAACGGAAAGTTCGCGGCCCAAATGGCACCCCTACTTTCGGACCACCGCTGAAGGTCCTCAAGCGCGTTGGGCGTTGATTGTTTTATCTAGAAGACGGACGGACGTAGAATGGGTCGAAGTTATCAGCAGTGCCCAGGGAGTCATGGCCGAACCTAGACTCTTTTCTGCAAAGTTCTCCTTGGTGTGACAACACCGAGTTACCTGGCACGTCCGGGTCGATTCCCATCCCGTTACCAGTGGGCCCACCTCCTCAGTCACCGGTCGGCACGCAACCAGAACTTCGAACGCCACAGGTGGAACGGAGTTCACCAGTGCATGGCCAGGAAGGTGACGGAGAACCCATACTTCGACGATCTTCTAGAGAGCGACGCCCACCACAACGTCTACTGCACTATGTTTAGTGACTGTTCGTACCTTGCAGAAAGTGACATTTTGTGTTTTTCAGAAAGTGACTGCTTGTGTTTTTCAGACAGTGACTGCTCGTGTTTTGCAAAATGTGACTGCTCCTGTGTTGCAGACAGTGACTGTTTTTTGTGTACATTGAACATTACATTACATTACTTTACATTGAATTAATGTGCAAGCAGCACATAAAATCATAAGGGGGGAGAGGATGTAGTGTCGTGAAGCGACGCCCTTTGGCGAGTTGTAGTTGTGGCACCTTCCGTGAGAAGGCACCAACACCTCGTCTTTGTACAGCATTGCACAAGACTACTAAAGTTGATTCTCTTTCTGGTCGGCCCACAGTCTGGTCCTTGTCTGGGTTTCTCCCCTTCCGCGGCCGTCCGGCCCGGAACACAAAAGAAATTATGAACGGACTGACGGCAATTCACATAGAAATCATAGAACTAACGACACGACAAGTTGCTACTGAAGTCTTAATCGGCAAGATGAATGCAAGGCTTGTTGAATTTGATGAACTACTCTAAGAACGCAGGCAAAAAACGGAACGAATTCAGGCACTTCAACGTAGCATCACAGATCTCAAAAGGACATTTTTGAAGTGGGAAACCTACAGAACTCGAAGATCGAAGCCGTAGATCAAACTTGGCTCTCAACGGGATAGCTGAGACGAAAGGTGAAAGGGAGGTTCAACTTAAAGGAGTCATGAAACGCTTTTCCAACTTTTTCCTGTTTAGCTTTCCTCCTCAACTCATATATCGCGCATTGTACCAAACAGTTAAAGAGGACGGAAAGGGGGAGTCCCCTCTTGCTGGGAATCTCGCTTGTGTAGCCGGACACTGCCATTGTCCCCCTAGAAGATTAGCCCGTCGCTCCAAATTCAGACAAGTTGCTTTCCCCACCCTCCCTAGTAAAAAAAAATCATTTGTACGAGAAATTTCTTGTGTCCAATAAACACATATGAATCATACAAGATATATAAGAACATATAAGAACATACAAGAACCATATAAGAAGCATATGAGAACTATATAAGAAGTATATAAGATATATAAGAACCCCATAAGAAACTTATGAGAAACTTCCCACTAGTTTCTTATATGGTGCTTGTATGTTCTCATATACCTTATATAGCTCTTATATGGTTCTTAAACGGTTCTTATATGTTCTTATATATCTTGTATGATTCATATGTGTTTATTGGACACAGAAATTTCTCATACAAATGAGAATTTTCAATAGGGCTGTTCACTCCAAAGCTGACAGTGCTGTGGCAATAGTCCGCTGTGTTTTCAAAATTTTCGTACAAAAGTCGGGCTTCTGACTTCCTACCTTTGTTCTTTTGGCCCACTGAACGATGCGCTATTAATAAAAACCCAATAGAAATTGATTTACTCCAGTCCAAAATTCGTTTCATGGGCCCTTTAAAGCTAAAGTGATTACAGAGGTTCTTAACGGCATAATAGGAGTAACCTGCAACTCTTTTTCAAGGATCCACAGACTCGGCAAATCTGGTGATAGAAGACCTGTAATCATTCAAGATTTTAATGAAGATGTAGCAGTACTTCGCAATGCCATGGAGTTAAAGAATACACGCATATTCATTCGCAACAGCTATACACTAAGTACAATGGCAAACCGTCGGTCGCTTTGGCTGAGCACCAAGGACGATAAGAAGCAAGGGAAACAAGTTTTGTTTTGCTGCATGACCAATTCCGAATAATTTATGATTGGAACATCTGGGATGACGTTGCTAATTTCCGTGCTCGCTTACCACCGTAGCGGCGAGGTTCCAGTGAATGACGCTTATGTTCTGCCCTATCTGAACGACTCTACATTTTAAACATAAACCCACAAAGCATTGTTAACAAAGTTGACAAACTGGAACTTCTTTTATTGAATTATGACCCTCATATTACTGTTATAACTGAAACGTGATTGCATGATGATATTGGCGATGACAGCGTTTTCCCTCCATCCCACAAGAAATTCCGTAGACACCATCCCATCACGTGGTGGAGGGGTTGCTGTAATATTGAAAAGTAATATTCATGCTGTGCTTTTAGATCAGATCAAGAATCATGACAGCGTATGTATGAAGCTGAATTGCTGGGGCAACAACATTGTTCTGTACGCTGCGTATAGAGCTCCCAATTCTCCACCCGACTTTCTAAATCAGTTATATCCCCACATGTCCTTGTGCAGGAACAATAGGCTCAAAGTCATTGGTGATTTCAACCTCTCCCCCAGACATATGTTGCATAATTTCTTCAGCATGATTCACATGTTATTGTCGTAACCGAGACTTGGCTACATAGTAACATTGCCGACTCCAAAGTCTTTCGAAGGGACAATAGCGTGATACGGAAGGACAGAGAAACTAGAGGAGGAGGCGTTGCCATTCTCATAAAGGACTCTCTAAAGCATGAGGCGTTGCCTGGTGTTAACGACCATGAGAGCGTATGGTGTAAACTACCCCTTGACGAGATGGTGTTCCTGATTGGTGGCCTGTATAGGGCCCCGGGCACTGAAATAAATTTCCTCGAGAAAATAAACGATTATTTAACAATACCCTGTTGGAAAATTTTGATGATGGAAAGATGGCGGAAAAGGCTCATACAAGCGTAACCGTAATATGGGACATTCTATACAAGCGAATCAGCGGATGGAGTATAGTGGATTAAGGCGGAATGATACAGGATGGCGGAACCATACAAGCGTGTCGTATTATGGGACATCCTATACCAGCGTAGTGGAATATGGCGGAACCATGTGGAACCATACATGCATAACGTAATATGGGACAACCTATACCAGCGAAAAGGCGATACCAGCACGGTGGTATCGCCAGCATGTTGGAGCCATATGGCTCCAACATGCTGGTTTCGCCTTTTCACTGTTGTACAGGGCGATTTAGTTTTAAGCTTTACATATATGTTTAGAAAGGTCGTGAAAGCTAAATTAATGCGGTTTGTGCAGGCGAGTTATACGGCCAGGCGTACGTAGTATAGGGGCCTAATCGTAACAATCAGTCAGATAATTAAATACAATTTGTTAATTGTTCATTTCTGTTTACAATTGTTAATTAACTTTTTAATTAGTGAAAATGAAAATATGGTTTCAATTAGAAACTTGCTGAGTCATTGAAAACCACAAAATCAACTCTTTTTAGAAGGATATAATGCAAAGGTAGCCTTTTACGCGTTCTGTAAAAACGCTTTATTTGGACGAGTTTCTAGGTTTCAGTTTCTTATCAGAGCACATCTCTGCGCCCAAGGTCCTCTTCCCCCTTAGACACGCAACGCACGTGCGCCTTGCTTCCCTCCATCCTACGAGGGAGGCGAGGGGCGGCTTCGCACTGCGGCCACCGGGCAGCAGGACCGCAGGTGCAAAGATGCGCTCTGGTAAGAAACCAAAGTCTGGAAACGTGTCCAAATTGACCATTTTTTTAGAACGCCATAAAATGCTGCTCTTGTTTTATATCTTCACAAAGAAAGTTGATTTAGTGTGTTTTGATGATGCTTAGCAAGTTTCTAATTGGAACCATGGGACTATTTTCACTGATTAAAAATTTCAGGAACATACTATACTTAGAGAGAGGCTGAAGCGGTTTTGTATTTGAGAAAACACTTTTAAATCTTCTTCATATGACCTCCAGAATCTCAAATATCAAAATTATTTGGTAATTTTATGAATCGAGGCTGCATAGAGTCATTTTCAAAGCGCTGTGAAAGCACTTCCCTGGAGAGCAACGTCACAAAAGTGGCTTTCGAAATCTTTGCTCATGCATCTTCAGCACCTATCAAAGCTATGCACGCATGTGCTATTTTTTAAAAGGGCAGAAAAATGTGTCACGACTGGTGCCAATGCGGGAGAACACACCTACAAAACTTGAGATTGGACGAGAGGCCCTTAAGCGACGCGCTTGGCGGCCGAAAGGTCTTCTTACGATGTCACTATTGGTAGGATGTTTTTTTGTTTTCTCACGTGTAGTTATACCTTTGCGGAAAACGAACGGGATATTCAGATTCGCGAGATAAAACTATGCTAGAATGAGCCTCCATCTAGTTTTCTGAAAGAAGACTGGCACATTTCTGTAATAAGCTGACTGATCATTACAAATTAGCCTTTTATACTATGCCGCCCTGGCCGTATAACTCACGTGCAAAGACCGCATAAATGTAGCTTTTACGGCTTTTTAAAACAAATCTGTAAAACATACAAAAAAACACTCTCTAGAATGTCCCCCAATACGATACCATTGTATGGTTCCTTTCCCGCTTGCATTGTTCAAGAAAGACCTGTGGACATCCAGCGTTTCATTGGAATGCTGGATGTCAGCGAGTGTACATCAGTGAGTGGTTTCAAACAAGCTTGATGTTTGCTCACCAGTAAGCTCTTATCCGAGGCTCACCAGGAGCACTAAGAGCAGAGGCAAAATGTTGTGACGTGGTAAATTTGGTTGTAGGTATTTATTTTTAGAAGACCTGCAAGCAACAAAGTTTAACTGTGCTCAAAAGAAGATAATTAAAAATTCAATACTGAACAATGGTGTCCCTTGAGCTGTCAGACCAAACTCCCACTCTTGCCACTCAGGAGTTCCTAACTTGTGCGTAGAGGATCAGCACAACCCAGATTTGTGCTGCAAGTGCACCTGCAATACAAAAGTTGAATAAGCATGAGATGAAATATGAGACGTTTACAATTCTCTGTAACGTGAAATTAGAGCACAGATCTTGAAGAGGAGGATGGGAGGGTGTTCCTTATGGAAGTACAAACTGTCGAATCCTCCTCCCCCTCCCCTCCTCCTCTTCTGCTCCCTCCCATTTAGCGGGACATTTCCCTGAATTTAGCGGGAAAATTTCCCCATTAAATTTAGCGGGTTAAGTTTCCCACTAAATTTAGCGCGGAAATTGATGTCACATGACCTCAACACAAATGCAGTTTTCCCGCTAAAAGTAGCGGGGAAAATGACGTTGCATGACCGTGTCATGTCATCCATAAAAAATTCAGTTTCTCAGCTAGACTTAGCGGAAATATTAACGTCACATGACCGCAACATTAATTCAATTTACTGCCAAGTTTAGTTGGGCGGTTACGCCGAGGGCAACGCCGCGAAACGCGGAAACGGGTGCTAAGAGCTGCGCTAAAAAAACTAAATGCATCAGGTGAAATAATGTGAAAATTAGAGATAAGAAAAAGAGAAGAGAATCTAAGATACCGTTCTCAGATCCTTCCTTTTGTTCAATCTCAAATGTTTTGATTTCAAGAAATGTTTATATCTTTATTCATACCCAGAGAACCCCTCCCAGTTTCAGCATGAATGCAATAAATCAATGCAGACTAGACCTTGTAAACTATAATGCACATAAAAATGAATGTTCGCCACATAGTCATGTATGAGTCAGTGGCTCAGATCTCTAAATACATTTGTATTGAGGAACATTCTTGAATAAAACTTCTGGGCTTTGAATTCGACAGTTTGTACTTCCATAAGGAACACTCTATGGCACTGATTTTTTTTGTGACACATCAGAAACAGCAGTGTCATCCTTGCATACCTAACAAGAATTTGTATTTTTTTTCTTTAGCATGGCATGTGCTATTTTAATGCTTATACAGCCCCCTTTAACAAAATTTCCTTTGTAGAGCTTTTTATTGGTTCTTATTTAACTCGCACGACAGATTCGGGACCTTGAATTCTCACTCGGCATCAACAGTTTTATATATTAATGTAATAGTGAAAGACAAGATTAATGGTCTTGAGTACGGCTCGACAAGCACAGATGTTGAGAAAAGTACTGAAGAAAACTCAAATGTCAAAATAAAAATAAGCTGGAATGTGGATACAATTAAGGACATGGTCATGAATACAGTAGCAGATTCAATATGAAGAATACGTGTTAGACGCACACTCAAAGAAACCTGTTGCATCTATATTCATGCAAATTACTTCGCAGAACCCACCGCTGCAGTCTCGGGTGCGAGTTCGCTGAATGAGTCCACTGAAAATGAGTGCAGACGGAAAAAGCAGTTTGATCTGCGACAATGAGCATTACATAGGCAAGTGACATGTCATTGTTACTGTTACAGTGCCGAATGTTTCAAACTGCCAGTCGCATCATTCTGGAATTCCATCCGTATATTACAGGGTTCGGCTCTCTCGAATGCTTTGCAAGAAAAATTGTGAACTGGAAATGTCTAGCGTAGTTCTATAAAACTACTTCCAGAATCCTAACTCAGCATCGTAAAGAATATAAAAAGTTTCTAGAGATAAGGTTAGTGCAGGAGTTGAATGAACTAAATACTTAGTTTTGCGAAACCATCTTGCCGTAGTAAACGTATAAAGTTCCCCTAGGTAGAGCTAGTCATTACGGATGATTGTGCCCATTGCATACCATAAAAATTTAATTTGCGACCTACAATATTTACAGACTCAACCAACTCTCAATACGTGGAACACTTGGCATTAAAGATTGGTCTCACCATGACTGTCTGCAAACATCCACATAATAATAAACCTATGCATTTCAAGAAAATATTTGGAGCGAGCTGTTTAAACTGCCATAACACTTTTTAAACTAATAGAAAGCCTGTAGTGGGCCACAACTTAAGCAGTTTTTACTTCATTATGAAGGGCAATACCAAATATGTGAAGCTTAAAACTAGGCCTGCACTGAATTGCATTCTTAAGTTGAACGTGCTATGCTCGGTTCAATATATTATCTTTGCAGAGCTGACAATGTGCAAGTTCCCATTTTCTTTTTATATTTCACATCTCCCGACTGCTGGGTGGGGTAGGTACATAAGATTAATGACACCAACGTAACACAATGATTATTTTAAGAATTTGTTTGGGTATGGCACTATAGCGAAGCCATCTGCGGGAAGTTATTTCTGTGACTCCGTCGAACCTACATCCGTGGGCTTTAAGTTCACATGTGAATCATGTCTGCAGACGCCTTTTTGTAATTGGAACTTCATCCAACCCGAGATTTGAATGTTTTTTGCATTTTAGGCTTAGTAGTGCTTTTGCTGTTTCACTTCAAGAATAGGTAAGAATGCTTATTTCGAGTAGCATACCTAACACTTGGTGGCATGAGGACTCCCTTGTCGTGATGCTAATCGAAAGTCACAGGCAGGGAGATACTGTGATGCTCTTGTTGCTGGGATTACCTCCCCCATAGTCCTGGCCGGACCACAGAAGAAGATTGAGTCCAAGCTTGTGGCCACTAGGATCTCCAGATCTTGAGGCACCCAAGTAGCTGGAAATAAAAACAAATCACAATCAAGTATTTGGCAGAGCTACATTAGAATGGCTAGCATATTCTTTCATAATCAGCACATAGATCCTTTTGTTTTTATACTTTGTACTTGTACCTATTAAAAAACTGCTCCTTCACAGCCACAGTCATAGACACACCCCAGGACAAGGCCACACAGGCCTTGAAATGATGGGTACCGAATTAAGGCGAATGATCAAATGCATTCATTTAACCCTCTTTCACCCCAACCTGGGAGATTTCTGTCAAATATTCACATTTAACTCTAAAGACTATAAAAAAAAACCTACTACTGCAATGCAGAACCGTATAGTGGGAGAGTTTAGCCAGTGGGTGTGGTGACAAAGGTGCCGGAGAGGAGGAAAGGGAGGAGAGCGCCGAAGGAAAGAGAGAGAAGGCAGAAAAAAGGAGACGACCGCTATTTTGACGCAACGCTGTTGCCGCGGAGCACTGCTGAGGCTATGTGTCGTCTGCTGCTGGCTTAATTCATTTTTGCCTTTATAAAAGTTTGCGTTTAAACATGGAGAAACTTCTTTCTTTAGGTATTTAAGCCACCGAGGAATAACACTATATTATATTATTGCCAGAGCCTCCCTTACAAAAATCTGTAGTTAAATTCTTTTGAATTTTTGTTGAAAATTTTCTGGAGTCGTATTGAATTTATTTTTAAACTTTTTTGATGTTTTTTAGACTTTGTTTTGACAACTTATTTAACTCCTAGTTAAAATTGGCCACTTAATTTTTTTAGAATTCCTTCTTACATAAATTCTTTTGAATTCCTTCTTACATAAATTCTTTTGAATTCCTTCTAACATAAATTCTTTTGAATTTCTTCTTACATAAATTTTGTTGAATTCCTTTTGACAAAACCGCAAATTAACGTTTAAAAAAAACACTAAATTTTTTAATATATATTTTAATTTCGTTAGGAAATAGTGTCTTAATACATACACATCCCACATATAGGCTATGTAAACAAACACAAACACCATCAAGCACTCAACACCAGAAACACAGTCCTGTTGACAGCACCAGAGCCTTATACAGCCTACATATCGAAGGTAATCATTTGGCCGGTGACCACCTGAGCACTTACTAAGTTTCCAAGTCTCCGGTCTCTTTCTCGAAAGTCTGTCAAAGGAAAGACGGTGTTTCGAAGTTCGTGGACTCTATCTCTTACTAAAAAGCATTGGTACAACTAATAATAATTTCGTGTAGTCGCTAAAACAATATCCACAAAAACGGCTCGTAGAACAAATGTTATCGCTTCTCTGCATAGCACCACTCGGGACGAAGCCAGTCAAGGCGGTTGCTCCACTTTAAAATAGTTATTTTGCTCTCCTTTACTAGTTGAATAGGGTCAATAATGCAACGATAGTCATTTACAAAGTTAGAACGGCAGGGCGTGTTTTTCGAACGTCTGGCCTCCAGCACGCGCCCCATGCCTTCCGTCGTGCTTTGACTGCGCAGTCGAGCTCGAGGGGTGCGAGACGTCGAAGAGTTGTCAAGGATAGAAGGCTCGCTCTGGAGGCAGAAGAACGGAAGCTCCTCCCTACGGTTCTCAACTTGTCAGAGAGTATTGAGAAACTTAGTGACTTTTGAAGTTTATTTAAGATGTATTATGTTCAATAAAAAGTCAGCAGAAAGTCTGTAGCTTTTATTTTGACACTGGCTACAGAAAGTCAACTGAATAATTTAAACACCATGTAAATAGAACGTCTGCAGTATTTCTGATAACACTTTCAACAGGAAGTGAACAGAAAAAGATACAACGTAGAGTTAATAGAAAGTCAATAGCTTTTCTTTTGACTCAGGCAGAAGAAAATCATAAAAAAGTTCAACACAAAATCAACAAACTTTTTGTTGACCATGTCAACAGGAAGTCAGTCAAAATAAAGTAATCAAAGTGAACAAGAAGTCAACATATTTTCAATAAAAAGTAAAAAAAAAAACATCCGTCATATCGGACCCCGCACACGACCGCAGACCAAATAAAATAATAAAAAAATGTCTCTTTTTATAAAATATTATAAAGAAATAATGTCAATATGTTTTCTTTTTATTTTTTTAGAAAATAACCTACAAAAAACGTTGTTACAACTTCTTTTTATTTTTTTTTATAAATAAGTCTACAAAACAAAATCTATTGTTTTTCCTTTTGAATTTTTTTAGAAAATAATCTACAGAAAAACGTCTTTACAAGTTCTTTTTAATTTTTTTATAAATAAGTCTACAAAACAAAATCTATTGTTTTTCCTTTTGAGTTTTTTAGAAAATATCCTATAGAAAAACGTCTTTACAAGTTCTTTTTAATTTTTTTTATAAATAAGTCTACAAAACAAAATCTATTGTTTTTCCTTTTGAATTTTTTTAGAAAATATCCTATAGAAAAACGTCTTTACAAGTTCTTTTTAATTTTTTTATAAATAAGTCTACAAAAAAATTTAGTATTTTTTCTTTTGAAAGTTTTTTGACAATAGTCAAAACAAAGTGCGTTTATAAAGGAATTCAGTAGGATCGCGGAAAGTCAATAAGAAGTCTAAAAAAAGTAAAAAGAATGTTGAGACCCGTTTTTGTAAGGGCTGCCAAATAAAAGCAAAGGGCAGGTGTCTGGATAGAAAGAGTTTAGTTGGCGCACCAAGAGGCTAACCAATAAAAATGGGTACCACTCTGCGCAAAATGCCTAAAAAGCGTGCATCTCTCTCTACTTGACACTAACAGCGGCACACACTATCTATTTTACTGACTAAAGGGTACTAGATCATTATTTTCAGCTAACTAGTCAAAATAGACAACGGCTAAAAAAAAAAGCAATGGCAAAACCAACAATCGAATTCGCCTGCTCTCCAGTAGCACGACATCTATAGAAGGCAGACCTGCAGAATGAACAAGCAGTCTAAAGAAGAGTATGTCCCATGTATAATTTGTTTCCATGCTGCAAAGCAAGTGCTGGAAAGAGGTTTCACGACATTAACAAAATTTCTTGCAATCAGTTGAGAACAAGTTAGAGCAGTGAACTTGTCCTTGCCCTTGGCATAACGTTGTTGCCCATGGAAACTCAAATAAATTTGTGAATAAAAACAAAAAAAGACTAACCTTCATAAAAAAAAATCTAACTTTCGCAAAGAAAAGTTATCTTGAACAAAATATGCGGGATACAGTTGTACAGCATCCATTTTTGTGCTGAACCAATTTTGAGGCAAATCTGCGACAATGAAAAGAAGACGCCCGAGTACAATTAAGGGAAAGACAGAAAGGATGCATACCTACAACAAAAAAATTTAGAACGACCACGGGCAGGAACCTCTGGTGAGGCTCTCGGAGTGACTCCCTGCAATGGGCCTGCGCAGACCAGAGAACAAGATCGGTCAGAGCTTGCAGCCATAAGGTGCTTCATACCATGAAGTTTCAGAAGTAGCTGCACTTGGAAGCAAAGTGCATTTCATTTCTCTGCAGAATGGAGAGTTTAATAGCTAGTATGCATTCATAAGGTGATACAGTCACGAATGCAGATTTTTCAATGGAGCACTATATCACCAAATTGTTAACCGTGCCGGGCAACACTAAAAACCGGGAGCATTATTCCAAACTATCTCAGTTTAAAGTTAACCACGGCAGAAGCTGCAAGCCAATGTGACCTTCTAGTTGGATGCCATGGTACGTCGAGCTTATAATCATGTCTCAAACTGTTTTTGCTGCAATGGCTTGTAGTGTCAAACGTGGTCCAGCTTAAAAGAGATGCAAAGTATAGACGTTTGTGAGTGGGGCCCTGACCTAGTCTTCAGCTACATTGCGAGGTAGGACGTTCCAACCGGGATGTTTGCTGCCTGTAACCACACGACCAGCTTGTGCACAGCGATTGCTCGAGCCGAGTACATGTCCTCGACAGTGCCATTATTTGACAAGCAGTTTTATGAATGTTAAACATGACTGACTTGCAGAGAGACTGCATCTCAACGACTAATGACTTGGGATACCTAACTGAATACTGATATATTAACTGAATGCAAAACAAATTACCTGGCAGGCATTAAATTTATCAACAGGGTGGGTCAACTCCGCATTAAGTTGGAGTCGATGCGTCAGGCACGTAGCCAGGATTTTGTTTCAGGGGGGGTCCCCTCATAACAAAACGCTGTAAGAGGGGGAGGGGGGAGAGGAGGACCCATGCAAAATGGAAGATATCGGGGGGGGGGGGGGGGGCGGGCCTCATAAGCTTCCCCCTGGCTACGTGCCTGCGATGCGTAATAGGACAATACAAACAAAGATATGCCTTACAATTCCTTTTGCACCCCCAAAATTATGTGTTTTTGAAGGTAAGATACACAATGTTCTTTATTCAGAAAGTGCCCCAGCTGTACCTCGGCTATTCTACCTCAGCATATGCAGTAAGGGCACTCGCCAAGCCTATTCTCTTCAGCTCTGTGCAGGTTAAGCTAAGTTAGAGTATAGAGGCACACGCTCACTGACAGCATGAGAAAGGCAGGGAGAAGTCTCCGTTGTTCCACCACCAGCCCGTCTGCTACCTTCGATGACGTTTCAGCGCCTCATGAGCCTGGAGCAAGCACATCTGTCCAAAGCGGGGTGAAAAGCACAACCACGTTCTGGAGGACGCCCAGCCATTCTCTTTTTGTCATCGGCTATTCTACATATTTTAGTATGACATATTTTTAAGTGAGAAAAAGTATTGCAAATATGCAGTCCAACTTTGACCATAATACAGAAGTCTGATAAAGATAACAGTTGCCATTCACCATTTTCCAAAGAAGTGCACCCACCTATCGGAACATCTACAGATGTGGTGCGTGAGTGGGTTCAGGACTGAGACGCTAGAAAACGAAGCGCTCACAAGGCTTGTCTGGCCCTTCCAACCATGCGAGTACATTCATCGCAAATCCCAGATTTTTAGACAAAATGACTTAGAATAAGCAAATCTTGTCTACGCCCGAGGTAGAACATTGAATTGTAATTCCCCCATATTGTGCCAACCATCCTTCAACCTGCGGTACCACCTGCAAATGAACTATGTTGTGCTGCGGCACGCGTCCATGCTGCCTGCTTGAGAAGAAAACCACTGCTCGTGTTGAAGACGACATCCCACAATGTACAGGCAACAATGTTTAACGAACTAAAACAAAATTGATATCATTCAATAGACACAGATAGGCTTACAAAGTGTCGACACCATGATTGTTGTTGTTGGTTTTACTCCTGCATACAAACATAAGTGACTTCCTCTTTCCTCCGATGTACAGTAAAACCCCCTTATCTTCGTGGCCCCTATTTCTTCTCGAATCGGTCACAGAGGACATAATCGCAGCCACTGAATTCTGCAAAATTAAAGGCCGCGAAAATTAAAGGTTCGCCAACATTAAAGAGTTTATTGTTCTTCCGTGTGTCACATAATGTTAACATTTCAAGGAGGCTGAAGGTATTGGTTTAAGGAAAAATTGACCTATGAAAAAAAATGTCCTTCTCCAGGTTAGGCACGCGAGGTTCTTTTGCACTACCTATAAGGCGGCAAGTTTGTTTCGGTCACAAAGTCACAATGTCACAAAAGTAGCTATACTTGGAGTCAAGCATTTTGTGCTGCATTATAAAGCTAGAGTAAATTCCACTGTGCTTCTGCACAGCACTGTTTGTTGCGAGAGCATATGTGGTTTAGTGATGCATCCCATTTGCATGATCTAGAGAAACTAGCGCTAACAGAGTTAGAGCACTCAAAAAAAAACAAAAAAACAGCCGACTATGGAAACATTGAGAGATGCACACATGCGAACTGTGCATTTCTTAAAAGTGGATTCGAGCAAAGGTAAAAACAATATCTATAATTACGGCGGCCATACTTGCCTTTCCCAAGCACGACCACTTTTCCCTCGGTAGCACCATCCAGTAAGCACCAGCAACACGCCCATGAGACGCCGCCGACTCCTGGTTTGAATGACGACCCGCCTGAGGTCTTGGAAGGAGATCCGGAACACTGCTTTAGGCCAGATGTTGTATCTGGAGGGGGCAGGGACTAAAAGTAAAAATTAACAAATTTATCTGAAGCGCTACATTCCTATAGCATAAACTCTAGGATAGCAGTATTTTTTTTTTTTAGGTCAGCGATGCATTTTAATTAAACACAAATGGTTGGTTTATATGATGAACCAGCAGCCCCTATTTTCCTTAAGTTTAACGGAGTGTCTAACGTTACGTCCGACGGAACCCGAAATAAAAATTAAAGTTACGCCCAACGTAACTGTCAAGCATTCGAGTTGCGTCCGACGTAACCCAAAATAAAAATTAAAGTTACCGTATTTACTCGAAAATAGGTCGAACCCTATTTATTGGATCCACCAAGAACAAAAAAAAAGAATTGAAATTTAGGTCGATCTTTTTTTTTATTTTTAAGAACAGGGGAAATTTTGGGCAAAAGAAAGAAAAAACCTTTATTTGCATCACTCTCAGCTAAATCACGGGGCGATGCCAAAAACTTCATCACCGTCAGAACTTCAGGACATGTCATCGTCGTCCCAAGCTTCGTCAGCTGGGTAGACATCCTCGCAAATTCGCAGCAATACTTCACTGACACCTTTGTAAAATGACGACAAGAAACGAAAAAAGGTGCGAAGCGACGGAAGACAAACTACAAAGACGCAAGCAAAGCCGCCGTGTCGCCATGAGCAACACGCGAGCCGAGCCGCCTCAAGCAACTAAAAAAATAACATCTTTTTTTTTTTTTTGTGCGCGTTTGCGAGGATGGAGGGTAAAGTGCATGGCGCATCGCGTTCCTCTCCTTACTCGTTGCCCAGCAAGGGGAACGCTACAGGCGCGATGTCGAAATCCGACGCCCGACCGGCCACCGCGGGCGGCGAGCCATTTCGGCAACCAAAAGCTTTTCGAAACAAGAAGCGGCGCGGCTCTACGGCAACGCCGGCTCGGTGACTCGATAGCTGCATGCCTCCGGTAGGGTCGCAAAATTTGGTCGCGAATGTAGGTGTCGAAATTCTTTAGTCACAATTTCCGAAAAGAAAAAGAAAAAAAAAAAAAAAAAAGGTCGATTTATATTGAATAAACACGGCAGTCAGCCGCGCGACGAGACACACATTATGAAAGCGATTGGTGCGAGCGACCGAGGCGATGAGCGACGTTTTCTAGAAGCCCATTGCAAGAACCGAGCGGCGCAAGCAGCGAGAGTGAGAAATCTTCGGCGCTCGGCGCCGGCTCTCTTAGCCTCTCGCCGTCGCTCGTCTCGTTGATCGCTATATTGCTAACATGCCGTTCAGAAAGGCGCTCTAAGTGCTTACCATTGCATTGGGACCAGTCTCGCATCCAACCGTAACCAGTCTTTTTTTTTTTTTAACCGCCCAGGTAGAAGTTAACATCGTACATACACCGTTTTCAAGCATGGCTCCTCGTTCATTGCTCGATTTACATTTTCGGCAAATGACCGCAATGAAGCACAATTATTCTAGTTCAAAATTGTCACGAACACTTGGCACGCATGCTTATACTGTAGCGCACCTAACGTAATTTAAAAGTAGAACGAAAACGGGACGAGATTCGCTTACCGTTTCACGGATCCTAGGCTAACGGCCGTACTTGGAAGTCGCCTGCGGTCCGGCGATCGGACGAGTCGAGCCGGCCTGACGCAGGCTGACCACGCCTGGTTGAACTATGAGAGGTGCCGTCCAGTTGAGAGCCAGAGACGCAGTAGAAACGGACCGCAAAACATCTGTCCCGTAACCGTAAACGAGCCAACGAACCCCCACACCGCTCTATCTTCGCCATCTCCGCGACGACCGGAAGTGGAAGCCGCGAAGTTATTAGAAAACCCGCGGCAGCGGAAACCACTGGGCGGAAGCTTTAAGTTTCGGTTTCGCTTTTCTCCAACGCAGGCTACGGTCGCTACGGTTTCGGGCTGGTGGGTTTGTCGGGTTTGTGGCTGGTTGCGACGACGCGAGGGGCCACGAAAAGACGCCAAGTTGGCCGAGTACGAGTCACGGCCCACGATACGAGCAACGGGCCGTTTGCCGCTGTCGACCGGCGATGAGGTATCCGCGGCTTGGTGTCACGATCGGTTTGTTGCCGTGCACGTTGACTCAAAGCTCGAAGTTATGCAGTTCCGTTCCGGCACCAGCCGCACCACGTTTTCCGGTGCATCGCACGTGGATGCCTTTCGACGCATTCAGTGAACGTAAAGATCGTGCCCGCTGTCTTCGGTGCTGTGGAAGAAGTTGGGAGACGGAAGGCGCTTAGGACTCCAGGCCGGGCCGCCGGTTCACTCTGAACGAGAGGCGACGTGTGTGTGCACGCTTTGAGGAAGCCTCCGCGTTTCGCCGCGCTAGACCTCGCCGATCGCGACCAGACCAACCGGACCCCGAGTCCGAGAGGCTCTTGTGGAGCCAGGAACTGCACCGAGGTAGGAGCTGCTCGTTCTGCGCTACCATGCAGTGCTCTACAGTGCTCGGAGCTCTCGGTGTCATTCGTGCTTGCACCGAAGCCTTTGTGACCCCTTCGGACGCGCAAGTCGTACTTCGCAAAGGTTTGGACGGGGCCGCCCTCACCGAGCAGCTCCGCTATATTCCGCTTACTTATGATCGCAATAAAAGCTTGCGTTCTCGGGAAAAAAATTGCGGGACCGCTCTCCGCGCCGCCGACGAGGTTGGCCGCCGCCATGTTCTCAGCTGTTCACTCGCTCCCGCAGCGAGCGCCTTCCGATAATCCTCCCCGTTCCAAAATACGATGCGCTTTGCGCATTATGCCGTTTACATGCCCGCATATCGAATGCGGCAACTGGAATCAATACGACTAAGTCGCATTCGTGTAAACGTGGCTTATGTTCTTTTTCGACATGTATGGTGTATGTAACGATAGCGGTGGTGAACGATGGACGTTTTTGTTGGAAGATGGCGGTCGTCTTTCTGCATGTATGATTTGGTTATACCGGTGGTCCTGTGGTATAAGCGTTTTGTTGGAAAGACGGCAGTCGCCTACGTCATCGGACGCAAAATCATACCAGCCACACCGAATCATATCGGCAAGCACAGTGGCTGCCAGTATAGACAGACCCGGAGCCATAGCGGTGCCGGTATCTCCAGTTATGCAGAACGCAAAACCAAACTAGCTGCATGCGTAACACAAAGAAATTATGGTGGTGTCATACCAGAACTGTACAAGCAGCAGGTTTGTTTCTTGTACGTTTTTCCAATAGGGTACTAGTGAAAAACAGAACTAAAATTATCCTAACGGGCGACTTTAACCTGCTACATATTTATTGGCATGAACTAAGCTCAGGCAGGGCGGATAGATTACATGGGCAATATTTGTTTGATATAATGCTTAAATATGGACTGACACAATTAGTTAACGAACCAACCAGGATTCAGGGATCATGTTAATCTGTATTAGATATCTGCCTGGTATTTGATTACTTTTCGAATTACAAAGTGTGTGTAGAGCACAGAATTTCGGATCATAAAATGGTTATCTTGACAATAGAGTAGGGCAGTCTGCGCTTTCAGAAAACGGACCCTAAATTGTTTATGATTTCACACGAGCAGACGACACATCGATATTAGATTATCTCGAACTATCTTTAGACCGCATAGATAAAACTAATGGCGTAGATTATTTGTGGGGCTATTTCTCAAAAAGCAGTCGCTTACTGTCTTGCAAGATTTGTTCCGAAAATAACAATAACAAGAAACAAGTCTAATCCATAGATAACACGAACATAATTCACCTTAAACGTAAACTAAAACGAAAAAGAAAGCAGACAAGTAGGAACGCTCTAGAGATTGCTAATCTAAGCCGTGAAGTACGATCAACGGTCAAGGCTGCTAGAACAGAGTTGTTTTCGGCAACCTTGAACGATTACTTAAGGGATTCGCCACGCAGATTCTGGCAGTATCTGTCATATAAGGATCATAGAGTCAACAAAATCATAAAAGATGGAAAAGCATGCAACAATCCAGCAATTGGGGCGACTGAATTTAATAAGGTTTTTTTTAATTCTGTTTTTACCGAAGATAAGGATCGTGAAAGTGTCATAACTAATATTACTGGTCTGCCTGAAAGAGAGATTGTATTCTCGTATGTAAGTGTTCTTTCTATGCTACTGAATATCGATGTAAAAAGTGAAAGCCGTTTACAACTCCCTGTAACGCCGAATTAGAGCGCAGCTCTTGAGGAGGAGGGAAGGGTACTGGGGGGGGGGGGGGTCAAGTGACCTTGGGTGGGGGTCACGTGACCTAGGGGGGTCACGTGACGATGGCGATGCCGATGACGTCATCAGTAACGATGACGATGCGGATATAGATGACGTCATCAGTGACGTCACTGATGACGTCATCAGTGATGATGACAATGACGATGCCGGTGACGTCATCAGTGACGTCACTGATGACGTCATCAGCGATGATGAAGATGACGATGCGGATGGTGACGATGACGATGACGATGCGGATGCCGGTGACGTCATCAGTGACGTCACTGATGACGTCATCAGTGATGATGACAATGACGATGCGGATGCCGGTGACGTCATCAGTGATGATGACGATGCTAATGCCGGTGACGTCATCAGTGACGTCACTGATGACGTCATCAGTGATGATGACGCTGACGATGCGGATGCCGGTGACGTCATCAGTGACGTCACTGATGACGCCATCAGCGATGATGACGATGACGATGCGGATGGTGATGATGACGATGACGATGCGGATGCCGGTGACGTCATCAGTGATGATGACGATGATGATGCGAATGCCGGTGACGTCATCAGTCATCAGTGATGACGACGATGACGATGCGGATGCCGGTGACGTCATCAGTGACGTCACTGATGACGTCATCAGCGATGATGACGATGACGATGCGAATGGTGCTGATGACGATGACGATGCGGATGCCGGTGACGTCATCAGTGACGTCACTGATGACGTCATCAGTGATGACGACAATGACGATGCGGATGCCGGTGACGTCATCAGTGATGATGACGATGACGATGCGGATGCCGGTGACGTCACTGATGACGTCATCAGGGGTCACGTGACTTGCAGAGCCACGTGACTGGGTGTCACGTGACCTTGGGGTGACCTTGGGGAGTCGCGTGACCTTGGGAGTCACGTGACTCTTGGGGAGGGGTCACGTGACCTTGGGGTGACCTTGGGGTCACGTGACCTTGGGGTTAAGTGACCTTGGGATGACCTTGGTTACGCCGACGGCGACGGCGACGCCGCTCAAGCCGGGAACGGGCCCCTAAGAGCTGCGCTCTAAAAAGCACCGGGTCCAGATAACATTCCAAATGAATTTTTTAGCCGTTACTGTCTAAAAGTTACTGAGCTTTTAGTACATAGTTCTTAAGCGTCATTAAGCCAGAGGAGGCTACCTAAGGACTGGTTACATACGCGAGTAGTCCCTATTCATAAATCCGCGAGTCGACTTGATGTTGGAAAGGATCGGCCGATATCTCTCCCTTCTGCTGCCTGCAAACTCCTCGGGCATATTATTTGTAAACATCTCACAGAGTTCATCGAACGGAATTGCCTCTTTTACGAAAAACACCATGGTTTTAGAGGAAGTTATCAACTGTCACCCAGTTATTTGAAGCGACCCATTATTTCGCATTTTTTTTATATGAGCGTGGTCAAGTAGATGTGATGTCAATTGATTTGTTAAAAGCATTTGACCGAGTCACCCACTCGAAGCAGCTAAAAAAATTGTTCAATTTAGGGGTAAGTACTCCTATTGTTTCTTGGATCAAATCTTACTTTTCAAACAGATTTCAATTTGTTCAGATCGCGGCGGAAATTTCCACGCTACTGCCAGTCAATTCTGGTGTGCCTCAGGGCTCGGTTTTGAGGTCAATTTTGTTTCCTGCGTATATAAATGGCATTTCAAATGAAATATATCCATCCGTTGAAGTCCGCTACTTTGCAGACGATTGTCTAACGCACATAAAAGTTAATTCACAAGGAGACCAAATGTTATAAAATGACTCGTTAATAACTATGCACGAGTGGTGTCACAAATGGGATATGAAGATAAATTTTGAAACGACAACTTTTGTAATAATACTTAAAAAAACAAGCGAGCTGGGATGATTCATGGTAATAAAACCCGAGACTCAGGAACACAAAAGGGGACGGACACAACACAACGTCTTAAACGTTTGAGACGTTGTGCTGTGTTCGTCCCCTTGTGTTCCTGAGTCTCGGGTTTTATTACCATGGGACAACTTTTGTAACAATCACAAAAAAAGGTCGTCTAATATATTTCAGTATTCCTATAATGAAGCACCTTTCAAACAATCCGCAACTTTTAAATACTTAGGAGTTACAACTTCTAACGATCTAAACTGGAAGGTACATAAAGAGAATGTCTGTAGTGCGGCTTTGCCAAAAATTGGGTTTTTAAGAGGGGCACTCAAAAATACAACGCCTTAAGTTAAATTATGTGCGTATAAGACTAGCTCGATCACCTCTTGAATACGCGCACGTGATCTGGGATCCATATGTCAAATATCAAATAGAACTACTTGATCGTATCCAGCGGCGTGCAGTAAGATTTGCTTATTCAGAGTACCGCCGCACGGAATCGGTAACAAAACTATTGAGAAAAGCGGGGCTGCCAACCTTGGGTCAGGGGACAAAAATTGGAAGGTTAAAAGTTTTCTATCAACTTTACAATGAGCATTATAACATCAGTTCGAGTGACTATATACAGCTTCCTGATAGAAGGTCACCGAGAGTTAATAACCAGTTTGGAGTCAAGCCGTATTTCCCAAATCTCGATGTTTTTAAGTACTCTTTTCTTATAAAAACAATTGAGGAGTGGAATAGTTTGGATGGTGACCTCTTTGTTGGGATTGACAGTACCGATCAGTTTGAAAGTGTATTATTTGATTTATCTGCAGAGACATACTAGTATTCTTTGGTGGTGGTGACTTTCGGTGGTGTTGTTCAACCGAAATTGTACTTAAATGATTGTATTGCAGTGACTCTTCTTGATGTTCGGTTCTTTATTTTTGTTGTTTTATCGATGTACACTCCTGAAACAGCCCGAAAGGGCTCTCAGTATTGTAAGTAAATAAAATAAATAAATCTTGAACTCGTTTGTCAGGTGATTTATGTCAGCGCAGTGAACTTGTTTTTGACACTAAGTTTGCCTATGATCTTCAGCAAGTTGTAGCTGAAAACACACGGAAGGAAAATTTAAGCCGCTCCGTCCTAGAGATTGTGTTTGTTAGTAGATGTATATCTGAATATACGGTCAGTGTCGAAAGGGGGATTTCCGGTCATAAGCTCGTTTACTTTTGTTGCACTTTGGTGAAAAAAAAACTATCTGAACCAAAAAATTAGTTTAAAATCATTAAAGACTTGTAGAACGCTAATGGTTAATGTATCCTAGACTATCTTGAATTGGCACTTGACAGTTTTAATAGCTCTGACCTGCATGTTTTATGAGTTCAAGGATATTTGATATTATTGTTTTGATAATTTTGTCCCTAGTAAGAAAAAAACGTGGAAATAAGGCTAACCCCTGGATCAATCGGAAAATAGTTCACTTAGAGCGAAGGATTGAACGCCTTACACAAAACAAAATGTGCTAACAACGGTCGGCTAGAGAACACGCGGAGCGAGCTGGGACGATGCACTCAACAAGCCCGTGACTACTACTTTTTTAACACACTGACTAATTTTCTTACAAACGGTCCTCACAAGGCTTGGAGCTATTTGAGTGGCAAAAGAAAACCAATCAGCCAAATATGTGTTGACGGTACGGTGCTTGCTGATGACACAACAATCGGTCGTCACTTAATTTTAATTTTTATTTATTTGTCGTCTATCCAGAAACAGCCGAGGCCTTAGTACTGGTACACACTCACGCACAACATACTCTTAAAAAAAAGAAAACACGCACACATAATGGCAGAACACATATAAAACCCGAACACTGATGCTAGTAAAAGTGAATTGTTAGTGCGCTTTTAAAAACCTTTTCACTCCCAAAAACATCAACCACCGCGCTCAGTGCATTAAAACTGTTCTGAATTCGTAAAATTGGGGAAAATGAACATATGTGTTGCACGTAAAACGTGCTGTGGTGTCGACAGTTTACTCGGGGAACATGTATAGAAAGCAGAGAAACAAGCTTCGGCGATATACTGTGGGACATCCTCCTTGGCATGGAATTCAGGACAAGCAAATTGAGTCGGTGTATCAACCAGGTGTAGTGAAGTCTTTGGGAACCATGGGGTTCTCTATATCCCTATTCAGGCCTAGCTTCGAGCAGGCCGCGAAAGCGGTCGTCATCAATGGCGTCGGCCTCCCGGATACAAAGAACCGAGGCCGAATTCCCCGAAGGGGCCGCCGCTCCCTTGCCCACTTTGGGTGAATGTGCCACCGGCGCACCCTTGAGAATTATAATGGACGCGACTGCTAGTGGCCTCCCCGGGCGCGTCCATTCTCCGAGGCTACATAAGCTGGCCCCGAAGGAGGGCCAGGGGCGCTCGTCGGCGGAGGCCCTGGCTCTACGGAGCTCGGTTTTTCTTTGTAGGCCTCCGACTTCCCGTGAATCTGTCTAATGCGGCAGCGCGGGAAACCGACCGGGTGATACTGGCAATTGAGCCAGCGCCTAGACTTTTGATGTCTAAGAGCGAAGCGTGTTGGCATTTAAGTCAATAAACACGTCTTTATCCGGACACAAGGATCCTTCTGTGTTTCTAAGTGGTACCCCACAAAGTGAAAATCCCACAACCCTTGTAAAGTACCGATTTCGGAAAGAACAGAAGCAATCCTGGAAGAAGGTCTCAAGGTTTGTATGAATGTAAAGCCTTCCAGACTGGATCTGTTTACGGCGGTCCAGACGTTGCACGGTATGTGAATCACAATGAAAGTGTTTCATTTGTCGATCAAACTGTAGGGAGATTAGGAAAGGTTATGGGGGACGCATACCCGTCGGAGAGGAGGAATTTCAAAGATGTAAACATGGTGAAGAAGGAGCTGGAATCAAAGTCTTCGAAACTCCTTCAAACGGATAAGTCCGGACGGCTTGCTGCCATCCCGGAGCAGGTATTACAGAGAAAGACAGACGATGATTTGGGGTCGTTGTTCTGGGAATAGAAGGGAAACTTAGGAAAGTTAAGGACAGACATTTGTAACGTACTAAAATATAAGGAAAAGGAAAGTGTAGTGAAGAGCATCATGTCCCAATCCAAGACGACTCTATGTTTGAAATTCTTTTTAAAAGACCACAAGGTTGACATGCCTCTCCGAGTTGTTATAAATGAAATTGGCACTTGGCAGAAGATCGTCTCTTCTTTTCTCCAACGTGGGTTAGGGCTAATCTTCTTGGAGCATTCTCTATCATTAAGAAATTCAGGAAAGCTTATTCATTGCATGAACAGCAATCACGGTAGGAAGTGTTCAGTTTTCTCAATGGACATAAAGGATCTATATTATTCTTTTGAAAAAAAAAGCCTGATGTCGGCGGTGAAGGAACTTTTAGAGATAAATCTAGCGAAAGTTCAGTCAGAATCGGGAGTGCCGGTAGATAATTTTCCCACAGTTCTGGACCGATACGGACATTTTCATGGATGAAGCACGTACAATCCAAATACAGAGCTAACTTGTCTGATGAACACTTGAAGTCCTTCCTAATTATTGGCTCATCATGCTTGCAGCCGCAGTTCAGCGAGATAATAAAGTCGAAAAGTCAGCTACACCGCTCTATTAGTCCTGCACTTCATGTCCGGGTAAATGTGACAAACTTCTGATGTATTCCGGCTCAAATACTGCGTAGTGTTTTGTAGCATATAGTCGTATGTTGTCATCATCAGGATCACCGTGCTTACTCTCCTGCTTCATATCTGTAACTACGTTAAATTCCTTTGCATTCTCGTGTATATTGTGACATGTGTCATGTGTGATAACTATTGCATATTGTCATAACAGTTTTACCGTTCTCATTAGTTTTTTTATTTGTGCGAATATTCCAGAGTTCCTATGCGCTTTGATTATGCCTAGTGAGTTTCCGGGTCACACTTATCGTATGACACAATTAATTATATGTTGAATTTCGAAATAAAGTATATGTATTTTTCCACCTTTGATTACTTCTCGTTTTTGCTCTAACTTGAGCTGCTCTATTTAAATGCTCATTTGGGCTTATTAATAGAGTTTCTACTGATTTATAATATTTATTTGTTTTCCGGCCTTCGAGACTGCGGCAGGTCCCCAATCCGGCTCCTTGAAGTGAGTCAAAAAATAAACTTTTTGGACTCACTTCCAATTTGCAGTGACGCTTGGCTAATGCAATTTCCCGATGTTTTTATGCGAACAGTCTCTCGCACAACACGTCTCATCTCCTCATGCTGTTTGTGTACGATTTCTGTTTCCGACCAGTTCGCTCTACATGCATTACACTCCTGGAGATGTCTCGCTAGTTCAGAGTTTGAAGCGTTAATCCGCACATTCCGTTTATGTTCTGTCAACCTATCACTAATGCATCTTGCAGTCTGACCGACATGATTTAGAGCCGCATTCCAAAGGAATCTTATACACTACTCCACTGACACATGGAACAGATCTGTCGCGATGCATTTTTTTACATTCTTTTTGTCTTGCATCAAAAGGAGTCAGTTTAGCTAATTTTAAATCACGTGTGAAAATGGTGTTAACCCGAAATCTCTCTGCGCATGACTTCAAGTTATGCGAAATGGCGTGAAAATATGGAATGGCAGCCCCGTCGGTTCTTGACACTTCGCTTATCTTGCTTATCTTCGATCTGTAGAGCAAGCGGCCGTTTCATGAAGGATTCTTGATAGCCGGCCCTCTCCAGTCTTCCCCATTGTCTTTTTAAAGACTACTCCATGTAATGAATGCATGACCTTTGTAGAGCGTTCTGGGTCAGAGACTTCGCTACCCCTACTTTTACAATTTTAGAATGACCACCCCGCTTTGATAGGATGGGTTTCGGCGCCTGCTTACCATATTCCCAACAGAGCCCACTGTCCACATGAACTCGTAAATCCAAAAATTGAATGACATTCTCCTCCGTCTTTTCCACAGTGAAACGCAGCTCCGGGGCCGCTGAACGTATTACAGTTTGTAGAGTATCCGAAAGGTTATCTTGAAAAGTGCACACAATTATATCGTCTACATATCTTCGAACAACACCTACATCTGGGGGCAACTCGCTCATCTTCTCAACCACAACTCTATCTAGGGTGTTGAGATAAAACTCGACCAAAATTGGCGCGACCTACAAGCCTATACAGACACCCTCCTGCTCCACGTACATCCGTTCATCATACTCAATATTTGTTGACTGCAGGCATCGGTCCAGAACTGTGGGAAAGCCATCTACCGACACTCCCGATTCTGACTGAAATTTCGCTAGATTTAGCTCTAACAGTTCCTTCACCGCCGACATCAGGCTTTTCTTTTCAAAAGAATAATATAGATCCTTTATGTCCATTGAGAAAACTGAATACTTCCCACCGTGATTGCTATTCATGCAATCAATAAGCTCTGCTGAATTTCTTAATGATAGAGAATGCTCCAAGGAGATTAGCCCTAACCCACGTTGGCGAAAAGAAGAGATGATCTTCTGCCAAGTGCCAATTTCATTTATTACAACTCGGAGAGGCTAGTCTACCTTGTGGTCTTTTAAAAAGAATTTCAAACATACAGTCGTCTTGGATGGGGACATGATGCTCTTAACTACATTTTCCTTTTCCTCATATTTTAGTACATTACAAATGTCTCTCCTTAACTTTCCTACGTTTCCTTTCAATTACCTGAACAACGACCCCAAAGCATCGTCTGTTTTTCTCTGGAATACCTGCTCGGGGATGACAGCAAACCGTCCAGACTTATCTGTTTGAAGGAGTTTCAAAGACTTTGATTCCAGCTCCTTCTTCACCATGTTTACATCTTTGAAATTCCTCCTCTCCGAAGGGTATGCGTCCCCCATAACCTTTCCTAATCTCCCTAAAGTTTGATCGACAAATGAAACTCTTTCATCGTGATTCACATACCGTGCAACGGTCTGGACCGCCGAAAACACACCCTGTCTGGAAGGCTTTACATTCATACAAAACTTGGGACCTTCTTCAGGATTGCTTCTGTTCTTTACAAAATCGGTGCTTTACAAGAGTTCACTACACCTGGTTGATACACCGACTCAACCTGGCGATATATCCAAACGTCCGGCACAGTCACACTCCGTAGTTTCATCATCTTGATCGAGCTCAAAACATGCGATCTTTTCACATACCAAATCTGGTTGTACTGCGCCTTCTTGTCATTGTCCCAGTGTCGATATTCCATGCTTGTCCTGAATTGCTTGCCCAGGAAAATGTCCCACAGTCTATCGCTTTAGGCTAGTTTTTCTGCTTTCTATACATGTTCCCCGAGTAAACTGCCGACAGCACAACACGTTTTACGTGCAAGACATATGTTCAATTTCCCCAATTTTACGAATTCAGAGCAATTTTAATGCACTGAGCGCTGTGGTTGATTTTTTTGGGGAGTGAGTAGGTTTCTAAAAGCGCAATAACAATTCACATTTACTAGCATCAGTGTTCTGCTTTTATATATGGTCTGCCATTATGTGTACGTGTTTTCTTTCTTTTTTTTTTAAGTGTATGTTGTGCGTGAGTGTGTACCACTACCAAGGCCGCGGATGTTTCTGGATATAAGACAAATAAATAAAAATTAAGATTAAAATGACGAGCGATTGTTGTGTCATCAGCAGGCACCGTACCGTCAACAGATATTTGGCTGATTGGTTTTCTTTTGTTGCTCAAATAGCTCCAAACCTTCTGAGGAACGTTTGTAAGAAAATTAGTCAGTGTGTTAGAAAAGTAATAATCACGGGCTTGTTGAGTGCATCGCTCAGCTCGCTCCGCGTGTTCTCTAGCCGACCGTTGTTAGCACATTTTGTTTTGTGTAAGGCGTTTAATCTTTCGGTTTATGTCAACTTTTTCCGATTGATCCAGGGGTTAGCCTTATTTCCAAGTTTTTTTTTCTTACTAGGGACAAAATTATCAAAACAATAATATAAAATATCCTTGAACTCATAAAACATGCACGCCAGAGCTATTAAAACTGTCAAGTGCCAATTCAAGATAGTCTAGGATACATTCGTCATTGGCGTTCTACAAGTCTTTAATGATTTTAACTTAACTTTTTGGTTCATATAGTTTTTTTTTTCACCAAAGTGCAACAAAAGTAAACGAGCTTACGACCGGAAATCCCCCTTTCGACACTGACCGTATATTCAGATATACATCAACTAACAAACACAATCTCTAGAACGGAGTGGCTTAAATTTCCTCCCGTGTGTTTTCAGCTACAACTTGCTGAAGATCATAGGCAAACATAGTGTGAAAAACAAGTTGACTGCTCTGACATAAATCACCTGACAAACGAGTTCAATATTTATTTATTTTATTTATTTACAATACTGAGAGCCCTTTCGGGCTGTGTAACGAGTGTACATCAATAAAACAACAGAAATAACGAACCGAAGATCAAGAAAAATCACCACAATACAATCATTTAAATACAATTCCGGTTGAACAACACCACCGAAAGTCACCACCATCAAAGAATATTGGTATGTCTCCGCATACAAATCAAATAATACACTTTCAAACTTATCGGCACTGTCAATCCCAACAAAGAGGTCGCCATCCAAGCTATTCCACTCCTCAATTGTTCTTTACAAGCATAGAGTACTTAAAAACATCGAGATCTAGGAAATACGGCTTGACTCCAAACTGGTTATTAACTCCCGGTGACCTTCTACCAGGAAGGTGTATATAGTCACTCGATCTGATGTTATAACGCCCATTGTAGAGTTGATAGAAAAATTTTAACCTTCCAATTTTTCTCCGCTGACCCAAGGTTGGCAGCCCCGGTTTTTGTAATAGTTCTGTTACCGATTCCGTGCGGCGATACTCGAATAAACAAATCTTACTGCACGCCGCTAGATATGCTCAAGTTGTTCTATTTTATATTTGACATATGGATCTCGGATCACGTGCGCGTATTCAAGAGATGATCTTGTACGCACATAATTTAACTTCAGGCGTTGTATTTTTGGGTGCCCGTCTTAAAATACCAAGTTTTTGCAAAGTCGCACTACAGACATTCTCTATACGTACCTTCCAGTTTAGATCGTTAGAAATAGTGACTCCTAAGTGCTTATGATAAGAGTATCATAAGCAGACTTCTTTTCGTTCCATGTCAATTGAGGCCATCTGGGTCTCAGTGAAATGTGGTTTTAAGTCAATCCTAGTCGGCGTGTGTTATCGACCGCCAGATGCGTCACCTTGTTTTGTAGCTGCTTTGCGTGATGAGTTGTCAATTTTGTTCACACAATATACTGGTCATTCTGTTTTCTTAGTAGGCGATTTTAACTTCCGTGAGATTAAATTGAACTTATCAGATCTTGTTGGTAGTGGAAGTTCTGGTGAGTGTCGCCATTTATTAGTCTCTGCCTGGATTTTAACCTTTCCCAGGTGATTTCTTTCCCTACCGGTGTAACCACCAGATGTTCAAATATATTAGACTTGCTTTTGACTAACCATTCGAAATCTATTTCCTCTCTCACCGGTTTTGAAGGCATCAGTGACCACAAATCAGTGTTCTTTAACCTAGGATTTCAAGCACCAGAACCAGTCAGGTTGACCAAGCAAATAAGGCTATATAATAAGGGGAACTATGAGCAGCTTAACCAGGACCTCTCAAGCTATTTCTCAGACTTCCTGGGGGGTTTTGACTATAGGAATATAAATGAAAATTGGTGCCTTTTTAAAAACAAATTAGTGCAACTCATTGAAGCTCATGTTCCAACTATTAACATCAGTTCCCGGTCTTCTAATCCTTGGTATTCGTGCTCACTGAAAACCCTTAACAATAAGAAAAAACGACGTTTTCGAGTAGCCAAAAAACAAGACACTGCTTTATCCTGGTCTAAATATCATGAATGCGCCACTGAATATAAAATTATGTTAGAGCAGCAGAAGCGGATACTCTACCAGGAGACCCTTCCATCTATGCTACTAAACAACCCGCGCCAATTTTGGAATGTTGCAAATCATATACCATACTCCCCACTAGCGCTTATTGATGATTCTTAGAACATTCCCTGCCGAAAAATCCGGTATAACTTTTCCCTATCCGCATTATGGAACCGGAAATTTGTTTCTGGAAACCTGAAATCCAGATTGCAGACAAAGGAATAATTTTTGAAAACCTAAATTCCAGATAAAATCCAGAAAGAATCCAGATAGAATCCACATAGATTTCCGGTTCCATAATCCGGATAGCGAAAAGTTATACCGGATTTTTCGGTAGGGTTATCGAGATTAATCAGTGTGCCACAGTTCTTAATCATATATTTTCTTCCCATTTGACCGCCCACTGTCCCTTAACACTGTCCTTACCTATTACTAGCAAATTTTTTACCTATGGATCCAATTTGAATTGATTACGAAGGTATTGTTAGTACTATTAAGTCACGGAAAATGTCCTCTTCCTGTGGTGTCGACGGCATAAATTGTAAGGTTTTACAAAGCACTAAATATTCCTCAAGCCTATTTCTAACAAATATTTTTCAAAAATCATTAGATACGGCGGCGGTTCCTGAGGATTGGAGAATCGGCAAGGTCATCCCGGTCCACAAAGGCGGTGATAAATCTTCTCCTTTAAACTATAGGCCAATATCTCTAACTTCTGTACCTTTTAAAATAGTGGAGCACGTTATTTGCACGCAACTATCTATTCACCTTGATTCTATCTCCTTCTTTAACAAAGCGCAGCACGGCTTTCGTCGAAACTACTCCTGCGAAACCCAATTTCTCTGCTTAACAAACGACCTGTTCGCAAACCTTGATTCTGGCTACCCCACTGACGCTGTATTTCTCGACTTCGCAAAAGCTTTTGACAAAGTTCTGCATAACAGACTGCTTCTAATACTATCGTCGTTAAACCTCGATAATAATTTTCTCTCCTGGATCGAATCTTTCCTCTCTCAACGTCATCAATTTGTTCATGTTAATAATTGTTCTTCTACTTTAGCTCCCGTAACATCTGGCGTGCCTCAGGGAACGGTGCGCGGTTCGTTACTTTTCCTCATCTACATCAACGATCTTCCTCTTCAGGTATCTTCACCCTAGTGCCTATTTGCCGACGACTGTGTCCTTTACCGAAAAATAACATTCCCTCATGACTCTGTAACCCTACAAAATGACCTCGACCTAGTTCAGAGCTGGTGTACTAACTGGCAGATGACGCTTAACGTCAGCAAATATAAATGCATCCGCTTCTCTCGTTCCTCTTTTCAAACCGCTCCTGTTCATTTTCTTAATGTCATCCCTCTTCAATCCACGGATATGTATAAATACCTCGGCGTTCTTCTAACTTTAAACCTCCCCTGGGAAAACCATATTAATTCAGTTGTGAGTTCCGTTAACAAAAGCTTGGGTTTCTTTCGTCGCAATTTCAGATCCGCCCCTTCTCAACTAAAACGGCTCCCCTATCTTGCCCTAGTCCGGTCTAAATTAGAATACGCATCTTCAATCTGGCATCCTCATCAAGCTACATTAACAGACTACATCGAATCTGTTCAAAACCGTGCTGCGCGTTTATTCAGTCTGATTACTCCAGTTTTTCTAGTGTTTCCCTCATTAAATCAAATCTTTCTCTCCCATTGCTTTTCACCCGTCGAAAAATATCTCGTCTCTGCCTTCTGCATAAAGTTTTTTTATTCACCTCATTTAAATCAGTCTCTTCTTTCCACACCGGCTTATCTTTCCTTAAGACTCGATCATTGCAATAAAATAGCCCGGCCAAAGTGTTTTTCCACAGCACATCAGCACGCCGCTCTTCCTGATGCAATTGTGGACTGGAATGACCTTCCCGAAGACATCGTCACCATTCAGGATCCCATCAGATTCCGAGAAGCACTATCAACCATTGTACTAAACACCCGCTCCCCTCTCTAACGCCTCATGGCCCTGAGGGTATTGTAAATAAATAAATAAATAAATAAATACATAAATAAATAAATAAATATATAATTAAATAAATATATGTACCTTCCAGTTTAGATCGTTAGAAATAGTGACTCCTTAGTGTTTAAAAGTTTCGGATTGTTTCAAAAGCGAACCGCTATAGGAATACGGATATATATTAGGCGACCTCTTTTTTGTGATTGTTACAAAAGTTGTCTTATCAAAATTTATCTTCATATCCCATTTGTGACAACCCTCGTGCATAGTTATGAAGGAGTTATTTAATTACATATGGTCCCTTTGTGAATTAACTTTTATGTGCATTAGACAATTGTCTGCAAAAAGGCGGACGTCAAAAGATAGATGAATTTCATTTGCAATGTCATTTATATACGGAAGAAACAAAATTGGCCCCAAAACCGAGCCCTGAGGCACACCGGAAGTGACTGGCAGTAGAGTGGAAGTTTCCCCCACGATCTCAACAAATCGAAATCTGTTTCACAAGTAAGATTTGATCCAAGAAACAATAGGCGTACTTACGCCTAAAACCCAACAATTTTTTTAGCAGCTTCGAGTGCGTGACTTTGTCAAATGCTTTTGACAGATCAATTGACATCATATTTACTAGCCCACGCTCATTTAAAACAGATGCAAAAATAATGAGTTGCTTGAAATAACTGGGTGACAGTTGATAACTTCCTTCTAAAACCATGTTGTCTTTCGTAAAACAGGCAATTCTTTTCGATGAACTCTGTAAGATGTTTACAAATAATATGTTCGAGGAGTTTGCAGGCAATAGAAGTAAGAGATATCGGCCGATAATTTCCAACATTAAGTTGACTCCCGGATTTATGAATAGGGACTATTCGCGCAAGTAACCAGTTCTTAGGTAGCCTCCTCTGGTTCAATGACGCTTCAAAAATAAGTATTAAAAACTCAGTAACTCTTAGACAGTCACGTCTCAAAAATTCCTTTGGAATGTTACCTGGACCCGGCGCTTTTTTTTTTTTTTTGCATTGATATTCAGTAGCATAGAAAGAACACCCTCATACGAGACTACAACCTCTCTTTCAGGCAGACCAGTAACATTAGTTTTGACACTTTAACGATCATTATCTTCGGTAAAAACCGAAAGAAAAAAAACTTATTAAATTCAGCCGCCAATTGCTGGATTGCTGCATACTTTTCCATCCTTTATGATTTCGTTAGCTCTATGTTCCTTACATGACAGATACTGCCAGAATCTGCGTGGCGAATCTCTTAAGTAATCGTTCGAGGTAGTAGAAAATAACTCTGTTCTAGCAGCCTTGACCTTTGATCGTACTTCACGGCTTAAATTAGCAATCACTAGAGCGTTCTTATTTTTTCTACTTTCTTTTTCGGTTTAGTTTACGTTTAAGGTGAATTATGTCTTGTGTTATCCATGGATTATACTTGTTTCTTTTTATTGTTCTTTTCCGAACAAATCTTGCAAGACACTAAGCCACTGCATTTTGAAAAGTAGCCCCACAAGTAATCTACGTCATCACTTTTATCTATGCGGTCTAAATATAGTTTGAGATAATCTAATATCGATGTGTCGTCTGCTCGTGTGAAATCATAAACAATTTGAGGGTCCATTTCCTGAAAGCGTAAACTGCCCAATTCTATTGTCAAGATAACCATTTTAGGATCTGAAATTCCGTGCTCTACACACACTTTGTAATTCAAAAAGTAATCAGATACCAGGCAGATATCTAATACAGATTGACATGATCCCTGAATCCTGGTTGGTTCGTTAACTACTTCTGTGAGTTCATATTTAAGCATTATATCACACAAACATTCTTCATGCAATCTATTCGCTCTGCCTGGGTTTAGTTCATGCCAATCAATATGTGGCAGGTTAAAGTCTCCCGTTACGATAATTTTAGTTCTGTTTTTCACAAGTGTAGTCAAAAATCGTCTATTTTCTCGAGGAAATGAATTCTAGTGCCCGGGGCCCTATACACGCCACCAAATAGGAAGACCATCTCGTCAAGGAGTAGTTTACACCATACGCTCTCATGGTCGTTAATACCAGGCAACGCCTCATGCTTTAGAGAGTCCTTTATGAGAGCGGAAACGCCTCCTCCTCTAGTTTCTCTGTCCTTCCGTAGCACGCCATAGTCCCTTTGAAAGACTTCGGAGTCGGCAATAATACTATGTAGCCAAGTCTCGGTTAGGACAATAACATGTGGATCATGCTCAAGGAATTACGCAATATATGTCCGAGAGGTTGAAATCACCAATGACTTCAAGCCTATTTTTCCTGCACAGGGACATGTGGTTATATAACTGATTCAGAAAGTCGGGTGGAGAATTGGGAGCTCTACACACAGCCTACAGAACAATGTTGTTGCCCCAGCAATTCAGCTTCATACATAAGCTGCCATGATTTTTGATCTGATCTAAAAGCACAGCATGAATATTACTTTTCAATATTACAGCAACCCCTCCACCACTTGATGGACGGTGTCTACGGAATTTCTTGCAGGATGGAGGGACAAGGCTGTCATCGCCAATCTCATCATGCAATCAAGTTTCAGTTATTACAGTAATAGGAGGGTCATAATTCAATAAAAGAAGTTCCAGTTTGTCAACTGCATTCACAATGCTTTGTGCGTTTATGTTTAAAATGCAGAGTCCTTCAGATACGGCAGAACATAAGAGTCATTCACTGGAACTTCGCCGCTATGGTGTCAAGCAAGCACGGAAATTAGCAACGTCATTTCAGATGTACCAGTCATAATTTATTCGGAGTTTGTCATGCACCAAAAAGAAAACTTGTTTCCCTTGCTTCTTATCGTCCGTGGTGCTTAGCCAAAGCGACCGACGGTTTGCCAGTGTAATTAGTGTATATTTGTTAACTTTTTGCGAATGAATATCCGTGTATACGTTATTAACTTCATGCCATTGCGAAGTACTGCTACTTCTTCATTAAAATCTTGAAAGATGACAGGTCTTCCATCACCAGATTTGCCCAGTCTGTGGATCTTTCAAATAGAGTTGCAGGTTATTCCTAGTATGCCGCCCAGAACCTCTGTAAACACTTTAGCCTTAAGCTGATCCTCCCATTCATCTTTCGTCTCAGCGATCCTGGTGACAGCCAAGTTTGATCTACGGCTTCGATATTCGAGTTCTCTAGGTTTCCCACTTCGAAAATCGATAGTCCTTTTGAGATCAGTGATGCTACGTTGAAGTGCCTGAATTCGTTCCGTTTTTTTGCCTGCGCTCTTAGAGTAGTTTATCAAATTCAACAAGCCCTACATTCATCTTGCCGATCAAGACTTTAGTAGCAACTTGTTGTGTCGTTAGTTCTATGATTTCTATGTGAATTGCCGTCAGTCTGTTCACTATTTCTGCAAACATTTTTTCGGTCGTAGGGCCGCGTAGCACCTCCTTTTCCGATCAGTCCGATTGTCACCTGACAACGTGACGTTTGCGCCATCTGTGCTGCCATTGGCTGCGGCCCTCCGACAAACGGACAGCCGTGCGCCGAATATCTGGCGAGTTGGTCGCATGCCGGAGCTCGACGCTCCGGTGAGACGAAAACCCTCGTGTTTGACCGTCGGTCAGACACTTCGCACGTCGGATTGGACAGTTTTGACGCGCATGTGTCTCGCGCTTTACTGTTACGTTATGAGTTTTAATCACCCCAGGCTAGCAGTCTTACTGCACTGGCTAAATTACTCATCTGCAGTGGGCAAAAAAGTCGCCATGCACTGGCTTATTAAACACACCCTGTCTAAACAACTAAAGGCTTATTTTTGTTATTATTGTTTTGGTTGTTGTATTTTGTCTTTCTCGCCATCTTACACTTGTCTGCTCTCTTTCGCAATCTTTGCAACAACCATAACAATTTGCACAATACTTCGCCAGTATGGGGAAAAACATTATTATGCTGTTTCCATGCCATTACAATCAAGGTTTTTACGCTAAAAGCATGAATGTCACTCGTTCGTGCTTGGCGACGCCTTTATTTTTCTTTTACTTTTTCCAGGTTGAAATTCTTCAATAGTTTTTGTCTCTCATACTCTATACATAAACCACATCGCTTTGGGACAAACGTAAACTACTTAGGTTTCAGTGTAAAAACACATGGGCTTTTCCTTGCATCTCCCAGGATTTTGGAGGGTGTGTATCTCTACATCGCACGTATGATTCCTGGGCGGTTTGCACCACTTTACAACCTTGCCACCTCCACCAATGTACAGGATTCAGTACGCACAATATGAAACAAAACAATAGGCCTTACACTTGTCTGCTCTCTTTCACAATCTTTGCAACGTCCATATCAATTTGCACAATACTTCGCAAAAGGAAAGTTGAAAATTTAAAAAAAATTAGGCGTGAAAAAGGAATATTAGGACGTTTTTAGACATTGTTTTTATAAAAGGGTAATATCCGATCCTGTAGAACCTAGCAATATGCTCAAGTTTTAAATAAAACAATTTTGCGTAAAAACAAAATTGACGAAACTAAAACTGACGTTTTGCTTTGTCGTCAAAAATCGTCTCCTGAGCAGGACGTGACGTCAACTATGAACCGTAAATTGAGGTAGTATTTAGCGATCACGAGCGCGGTTGACCTGGTGAGCTGTAGCGGCACTTTATGAAAGTGGCCAATACATACAGTACCGTTTGAGAACGTTGTGTACCCTAGTTATACCCTAGTTATACGGGGCATGCCCTTTCGGCGGTTAAGCATCACCGCCGTTGCCACATTATATTCTCAGAGAGCTATTTAAGAATAAATTAAAAAGGCTCGAGGTACACCTAAGCACTTCTTATGAGTTGTGAACGCGAAAGCATGCAAGCCGCTCGTCCGCTTCCTTTTTCGTCTGCTGCGTACCTTTCGTCGCCGGTCAGCGCGCGTGCTCCCCTGGGCACGCTGACCTTGGACGCTCCGTGTTAACGGCGCGGTGATGGGCACGCAGCGCCATGGGGTGAGCGGTCGTGGAAACTGACGAGCGCAGCGGCCAATGGGAGCCCCGTCGACGCGCGCCAGCCAATGGAACCGAAGGCGATATCCATCAGCTTTACTTCTCTCCTTTGGGATCAAGGAAACTAGGTGCCGTTTTCGCTCTTCAAACTGATGACGTCAGCTCGCTCCATGGGACAGTTAATGCTTTCGCATTAATAGTTTGTGTCTTAATGGATGGTGAAGGTGCGCAAGCGCACGTTCGACCATAGCTTCGACTGTATAGCCACAGAAAGTTGTCTAAGAGTATAGTGTGGCAACTGTATAGTCAGACTTAATCACATTTACTCATTATACTCTTTAACAGCTTACTGGGGCGTGCCTTCAAAGCAAACGTTTCTAAATTAACTCAGTTACGGAATTGTTCATAAACGCTGCTTCCACGAGCAGTACCCTCCCACCAAGGTCCGCCTCCCGTTATTCGGAGCGTCACTATTTCTTTGGGGAACGTCTCTTATGGTAACTTAGGTTAAACAGGCTTTGAAGCACCGCGTCTAAATGCAACACCAAGGAAAGGCTGCAGAGCTTGGAGGCATGATGTCACGAGCGTCAGTAAGAGGAAGCAATCCCGGAAATCGGGCTTTCCTTGGGCCTTGCCTTGGTACAGGCCAGGGGTGGCCAGGCTGACCCGACCTAAGAGCCGCAAAAAAAAAAAAAACCACAAAGCTTTCAAGAGCCGCGGGGGGGGGGGGGGGGGCAATTTTTTGTTTAGAGCAGTAAACGAAGGCTCGGACTACTTCCAATCTATCCGAGTAAAAAGCAGTCCAACTGTACATAAGGTGGCAGTAGCACAAAACTAACAAACCGCAACCTGTGACGACCAGTTTGCGCTTTCAACTTTTCCACTGTTTCCTCCTCTCTCCCGTTTTATCCTGTTCCTCGCTGCCTGTTTCCTCCTCCCCCATGGTGAGGGGGACCTTGTGCCTTGCAGAATCTCGAGTCTGGTCGTCGGCCTTTAAAGAGGCGTTCGACCTCTCTTCCTAGGGAAGTGCTCCTGTGACCGGGAGGGAGGCGGGAAAGTGTGTGTGTGTGTGGGGGGGGGGGGGGGGGGGGGGACCGCGAGCTGCGCTTTAACAGGCGAAGAGCCGCATGCGCCTCGCGAGCAGCAGCTTGGCCATCCCTGGCCTAGGCTCTTCTTTTTTGCTCTTCCTTCTTTCCGGACAGTCGGATATTCGAACGGTAGTAGTCACACTGCCGTATTCAAAATGTTTGGAAATATAATTTTAAATTCACCTGTCTGTATAAATTAGCGGTTTAAAAAACAAACCTGATAAATCTTTAGTTGATTCCTCATTTTGCGATTGCAGGTTTGTATATTATGTACAGGGTGTCACAAAAGAAAATTTACACGGTCTTTTTTACCGCAAAAATAAACTAGGCACCGCCGAACGCTCATTCTCCGCCCAAAGGTGGAGCTAGAGGTCACAACCAGATGCCAAAGTTTCAGCCCGATCCGATAACTTAATCAAAAGTTATAAGTAATTTTCTGAAACTTTCAATGGGAAAATGGCGGCCGACGGAATTTTCAAACACATGGGGCTCTATGGCACCAGAAACCGAAAACGGGCAAAAATGGGCTCCATTTTCCCATTGAAATTTTCAGAAAATCACTTATAACTTTTGATTCAGTTAGCGGATCGGGCTGAAACTTTGGCATCTGGTTGTGACCTCTAGCGCTACCTTTGGGCGGAGAATGAGCGTTCGGCGATGCCTAGTTTATTTTTGCTGTAAAAAAGACCGTGTAAATTTTCTTTTGTGACACCCTGTACACCGACAAAGACCACCCCAGCGCCTAATGACACAGGGCCGTGACAAAATACATTCCTCGATCGCTACTTGCAAAACAAAGGAAAGAGTTACAGACATACGCTACCTCAAAATAAATGGAACGCGCTTCCGTGACCGATTAATGTAACGCACGTGACTTTGGCGGGTTTTTTAAAATATAAATCGACGGTAACAGCGTTTTTTTTGGCGACAGCTTTTTCTTGACACTAAGACAAAGGGCGAGGGTGTGGGGTTTTTCCTAAAGCGGGGTTTTTTTGCGCACAGAAAAGACTGGTAAAATTTTGAAGGTACGTAGAATGGGTGCCATAATTAATGACAGCGCCTATAACAAAAATATAGAAACACGGAAATATTTATCTGTATTCTTTTCACGCCTTGGGAAGATGTAACAAGTAACGTAACTACGTTGCCTGTTACAAATAATTAACGTATGTACGTTGCCGGTACTGTTTTGGAAAAGTAACAAGTAGATTACTACGTTACATAAAAACGTAACGCGCTACCTGTACCCTTTTCGGTTCCATTTTCTGAAGCCTACAATTCAAGGTTCGTTTGAACATTCAAGACATGGCAGAATAACCTAGTATAAATATATCCCGTACGTTTCATTGTTTCTCGTCTTCTATGGTAATTTACGTAGACTCCACAGTTAATAGTTGCAGAATTATTTTAGAGGCCTAGCTAAATAACGCAAAAGATTTTCTTTGACCCAGACGCATTGAAAATGTCTGCGCAACGCTGAAATTTACAGAATTCTAGGCAATTGCAACTTGGTGAAGAAAAAATGAGATTAGTTGGAATTATTGGTTCTACATTACCTACTAGTGTTACTGAGTTGTAATGTGACCGATAAAGGCTCAGAAAATAGAATTAAACACTTACTTTCTGAGCTGGCTTTTGGTATCTTTAAAATGCTACACGAAGAATGCGTACTAAGAACCTCATGTTTCACCTTTCTGTCCTGGAACTCTGAAAAAAAAAAGAAATGTATTTCGGTAAACGAAGTTAGAACAGCTCTTGCAGATGGTATGTTTCTGTTTTTGTTTCTGGTGTTGTACTGATTTAATAAGACAGCTAATTCTTTGCAAATAACAATGTTAGTAGTATGCCTGAGATCTACAATAACATACACAGGGCATACCTCGGCAAACCTCACTCATGAGGGCCCTCACTCACCCTCACTCACCCTCATCTTCACAGGTGAGGCGAGGGTGAGTGAGTTCCTGAACCAGGAATATTCATGAGTGTGAGGGTGAGTGAGGGCCGTGAGGGGCGGTGAGGGCCGTGAGGGCTCTGAGGGCCGTGAGGGCGGTGGGGGGTATGAGGGCCATGAGTGCGTGAGGGGCGTGAGGGCGGTGAGTGGCGTGAGGGCCACGAGTGCGTGAGTGGTGTGAGGGCGGTGAGTACGTGAGGGGTGTGAGGTTCATGAGTGCGTCAGGGCAGTGAGTGGCATGAGAGGTGTGAGGGCCGTGAGGGCCGTGAGGGCCGTGAGGGCGGTGAGTGCATGAGCTGGTGTGAGGGCCATGATCGCGTGAGGGCGGTGAGTGCGTGGCCCCCTTCAGATCGAGCATCTTTCTCAGCAATTTTGGTGTTAATGGCGGGTTGTTCTCTAGCTTTCCCTAGATCGACACGAATTGCTGAGATGGGGTCCGGCTCGAAATAAGCGAGCAACTCGGAGCAATTCGAATACGTTTGAAGCGGCTGCATCCAATCAGGGACGAAAGATTTTCACGCCATACCTCGTGCCGGTGATGATGACACCGAAAGACTTGGTTCTGGTTTGAAATCGATTGTTTTTTTTGGAAATAAACTGTTTCAGAAAGGTGCATTAGTATTCTTAACGAAGTTTACATGCATAAAAACACATTTATAACCTGTAATTGTGTCTAAATAGTGCAAGAAAAATAAAATGTTATGATGACGATTGCAAATTGCAGCAATTGGTTGCTGCGTGTGATCGCGGGCGGCCTGTGTTGCTATTCGCGACTCCAATTCACTATAGGTGGCGCCACTCGTTTTCCAAAATGGCGGGTTTAGTGAGGGTCGGAGATGCGTGCCGCTGTTGAGCCTGTCTAGTGTGGTGGCTTTACTGAGCGACACAAATTATTTCCGGTAATACTAGGAAACTAGGGTTTTGAAACCAAGCCACCTCTATATCATGAAAACAAAAACGGCATTTAGCTTAATATTTACGCCAGGAGGCACGTTTTAATTCTGGAGCGAAACCGAAACTAACCTCTATCTTGAATTTAATTTCTCGGTATAGGTTCTAATTTCAGATTCTTTCATAACTCCAGATGTGTCCCACACCGTAATTATTTATTTAAAGAAATTGTTCGCAGAAACATTTGTCCCTTTAAAGACAGGGTCTTTCATACGCCTTAGAGGTAACACAGAATATTGTTATTTGTTGAAAAAATCAGTGCTGATATTTGTGCGTTCTCGCTGCCTTTCTCGCTCAGATAATTGCGATGTGAAATAATTAACTGCGGGCCTTTCAATAAGTTTTTGGGTATTTGGATGATTAATTTTTTTTTAAATTTTACCCAGCACAAGAATAACAAAATTAATCAAATTTATAGCATATATTCCCAAAACGTATGAATTAAGAAACGCTGTTCTCACTAGAAAAATTAAAAGACGGAATCCGAGTCAGGCAGCCGAAGTGTCCGTGTTTATTAAAGCAATGCGTGACGCGTAGGAGTCTATATTGCATCCAGTGTTTGACTGTTTGTCTATCTTGACCACGATGGCAGAGGTTTGCATGTGCTAAAAAGAAAACATAATGGTACCTTTTTGGAAAGACTATTCTGGTTACATGGCGTATTTTTGTGATCCTTGCGTTAATTGGGGACATATATCGCCGCAATTTCTATTAATAATAACATAAATATAAAAATTAAGATATTTCAATTCGCAAGTTTTCAAGCCTTAAAATAATTAGTTGCTTATGATCTAATTTTAAACGTGCGAACAAGTATGACAATCTAAAGCGTGTTAATTATCATCACTGGCGCTAATTGCAGCATTTTGAAGTACCAATTAAGTTATAAAAAATATAGTCTAAAATCAGTGAAAACATTCTAGCAAACGTCAGAAATTCATGTAAAATTAGATTAATTGAGGGTGCTATAAAAGTAGCAACTTCTGACAATCGGCAAAACTTCCAAAGTCGCCGCCAATGTCCTTCCAGACAAAATCCCCCCCCCCCCCTCCAAAAAAAAAAAAAAGAAAAGACAAGTTTTTGTTTAAATTATTATTATTTTTTAACATTTATTTACTCTCGTATTTACGCGCCGTCGTTTTGGCAATCTCAGCCTTTCCATTTCGAAGGAACGCCTACCTGCTTGCACGTCTGCTCACTGCAGCACGTTTCGTTGGCGCAAGAAGCCGGTGAAACAGTAGTGAGTTTTAGTGTAGCGTATACGAGCGAACGCTGTGTGTTTGCGTTAGCTTTGCGCGTGCGCAGAGCCCAAAATCGGGGTCTTAGATCGGAGCATGGCAACGACGCGCACGCGCAACGTGGAGCACGCCACTCTAACGCAAACGCACAGTGCTTGCTTTTATACGCAATACTAAAACTCTCTAGTAAAGTACAATCCCATACCGGCTGCAGCACTACTTTGGGACAGTGAAGAGTGTTGTTTACATTCGGAAATGACATTTGGCGAGCCATGAACGCGAGCAGTTCCGCCGTGCCCGCTGAGCAGGAGAATCGGGGGACCCTCACTAGAGCGCTTCCCGTTTCCGCCGCGGGAGGGCGAGCGTCGAGCTGGAGACGCGAATAGTGTTGCGACGTAAAGTTTCTGGGTGAAATTGCCCCATCTGAAGCTGGCCTGAGTGGCGTGAGGGCGGTGAGTGGCGTGAGGGCGGTGAGTGGCGTGAGGGCGGTGTGTGGCGTGAGGGCCGTGAGGGCCGTGAGGGCGGTGAGTGGCGTGAGGGCTATGAGTGCGTGAGGGCCGTGAGGGCGGTGAGTGGCGTGAGCGCGGTGAGTGGCGTGAGGGCGGTGAGTGGCGTGAGGGCCGTGAGGGCGGTGAGGGCCGTGAGGGCGGTGAGGGCGGTGAGTGGCGTGAGGGCGGTGAGGGCCGTGAGTGGCGTGAGGGCGGTGAGTGGCGTGAGGGCCATGAGTGAGTGAGTGAGGGGCGTGAGGGCCGTGAGGGCGGTGAGGGCCGTGAGGGCGGTGAGGGCGGTGAGGGCCATGAGGGCGTGAGGGCCATGAGTGAGTGAGGGGCGTGAGGGCCGTGAGGGCGGTGAGGGGCGTGAAGGCCGTGGGGGCGGTGAGTGCGTGAGGGCCGTGAGGTTCAGTGAGGGTGAGTGAAGGGCTGAAGGTGAGTGTGACTGTGAGGGTGAGGGTGAGTGAGGGGCTGAAGGTGAGTGTAGCTGTGAGGGTGAGGGTGAGTGAGGGGCTTAGGTGAGTGTGGCTGTGAGGGTGAGGGTGAGTGAGGGCGACCTAAAATGCCGACCTCTGACACAGGGTACGCGTGCCCTTTCCGAGTTAATGGGTGTCATATGGTACCAGTGATTTGTGATCTACTTGACCTCCGATATTCATAATGTCCTTCTGGTGCAACCTTAACATTGTTATTGCACTATGAACCGAATATTTAAATAAGGCTTTAATCGGGATTAATTTTTAACTGGTTAATCGGTAAAATTTAACAAACCGACAGAAAGTAAAAATTAAACGCTTTTACTAAACAAACGTGGACGGGTACACCTGTGTGCAGGAAAAACGTTCGGCGAAAATCTTACTTTAATTAACCTGTAGGAGCGAGATTTGTGACTCCAGACGATGAGCAGAAAGTAACAGTTGTCGCGGCCACTTTAACGCCGTGCGAGTGTTTATTTAGTGCCGCAGAGACTATATACTGTGAGCAATGAAAGGAGGTCACTCGTGCCGGAGAATATCAACGAACCCCTTTGCATCATGCAGCTGAAGCGAGAATCTGTGAGTGTTAATGTTTTTAACTGTTCTTAACTACAGGTCGAGCTTGATTCATAATCGAAATTGCATATTGCGCCGTTTAAGGCATATTCAGCAAAGGCAAACAAAATGTAAATGTGACGTTCTAAAAATATTATGCATGAAAACGAACGAGATCAATTAATCGAATAATTTTTCGATTAAATGGTGACGACTAATTGGGTTAAATTTTTTAATCGACGTCCAGCCATAATTGTGCACTCTTAGAAGCGTGTAAACAACCCAAATGCACTCGAAACACGCAAACCTCTTTTTTGTTTTAATCGTTCGAATAAACGAGAAGAAACTCGATATGAGGCTTCAAGCGCCATAGAGCTTCGGTTGCAAAAAAGCGGGATGTTATTTTGACAGTACATGACCGTTTGGTCACGATACCGCTTTGCCTGAAAGCATGCAATCCCTAAAGCCGGGGTCACGCTACTCGTATACGATGCAAGAAACAGTCTGCAAGCACGACTCACCACAATATCCGTTGGTAGAATGCCGCGTGCCAAGTTTTCTCCTTGAACTCATTGCCATGAGGCATTCGAAGCACGGGCCTCTCGATGACTCCCGTTCGAATTTGTTAGCAGACTGTATTTTGTACGATGGTATAAGCAGTGTAACCCCGGCTTAAAGTGGCAGTACGGACACGCGCTATTTGATTAGTCGGAGAAACTGGCAGCATTCACCGTTGTTTGTGTCATAACTTATGGACAAGAGTACTTTAACTGTGCACTTTCTGCAAGCATTTGACACGACTGTTTCCTGATCGTTCGGAGCAGATTTTCTTGCAATCAGTTCCAGTCAAATGCTCAACGCTAGAAACAATGACTAATACATGACACAAACCAGTGGTGGTTGCGGCGTTCAAACTAAAGTACATTTCGCCTTATATTGGGAGCGACAAATTGTTGCATATGCGCCTTCCTTACTTTTGGAGTCCACCTAAAAAGTTCACTGCTCTGACGATGAAAAAATGAACGCATCTCCACGTGGCGAATGATGCTGATTGGGGCGAAGCTCTGGTGGTGCTGATGATACTAATTTTATAGTTCATAGGTAGTGCTGATGGTACTGATTTTTTTTATTGCTCACATGTAGTGCTGAGTTCCGGGTTCCGTTTCGACTTCATTATCACTGCTTTATGTCGGTGAAATGCAGAGCCAGTGATTCTTCTAGCGGATCAGTTTGGATCCGCTAGAAGCCATGGGAACCCTTCTCCACCGCTTAGGTCAACGGTCTATGTCAAGAAGAGAATGTGTGGTATGGAACGTGGTTATATACACATTTGAGCATTTGACCGCCGCGCCCTCTCGTCTATAAACGTTGAGCGAATGCATGCAAAGTTTAACTCGATTTTATACGCATTTGACCGCAGCGCCCTCTCCTGTATTGACGTTGAGCGGCTACATGCAACGTTTCATTCATGACATTCCCAGCTCTTGAGTTACTACCACATCTTAGAGCCCCCTACTCGTCCCGCATTCGTGGCCGAGTGGTTAAGGCGATGGACTAGAAATCCGTTGGGGTCTCCCCGCACAGGTTCGGATGGACGGACAAGGCTAGACCCTAAGGAGCTTCGCCCCTAAAAGTCGGAAATTAGCTTCAACAAACGTCGTATGCCTTGAGCGAAGGGCCAGGGGGAAGGGGGGGGGGGGGGGTTATTGCACAAGCGGAAAGATGAAGCTCCATAAAACCTATAAGGTATTTCATATATCACGTTCTTACATAGGCCTAGAACTGCCTGAAGGGGAAGAAAATGCCAACGAAGCTGAACTCGCAAAGTTAAAAGTAAAAGATGTTTTACCTTCTAAAGCCATATCAGTGAACGTAAACTCTAAGGTATTTTCAGATTCACTTTTCACGGATAGTATATTGATTATCCTGTAAAAAAGCAAACAACAGTTTGTTAAGTTATTGTCACGGTTCATTTAGGGGCGAAGCTTAAATGTTATCCTACGTTTCATTCATTTCATCTGTGTAGGTCAAAAAGATGCTGGCGTTAGACACGTTCGCCTCTGTCTTCCACAGCATCCACAAACCACAAACATGTGGTCGGTTTCCCAACCAGCGAAGTTTCATTGGAAGATTTGGTGTCTTTCCGATAAAGATATGTGTCGTTGAGAGTCTTAAACAACTGGAATGGCAAAAAAGTAGAGGCAGTTACGTGCGATTTATTATTATTCTATATGAATACCATCGGTCTTTCTTGATGTTTTGCTATAGCGGTGGTACATGTTCACGAATATAAGTTGTCAAAATGAAATGTGATCTTCCTAGAAGTAGGAAGAAAAACAGACGGCGTCAAGGTAAATGTCTATACCACGAAAGTTCGCCTTGAAAGGGTTATGTTTTCTCCATTGTAGAGTGCGGTAACTTCGAAACAGTTTAATCCTACATGATAGCCTCACTCCGTCGACCTTCGTCACGCAGTAGTAAGAAAATTAAAATGGTTGCGAGACTCCGCTGCATACACAGCGGTAAGTCAAATTTGGGGGTTTTAAATGCCAAACCATCGACGGGCATCTGGCACGCCTCAGCGCAGGACTGAGTATTAATTTGTACCACCTGGGGATCTTTTGACGTGCAACCGAAAGCTCGGTTACACGGCGCCTCCTCAGCAATAAGCCTCCGTCAGATTGCGGGCACCTCGGCCGGGATTCGAACCCGCCACATGGGGATCCGTAGACAGCGGTAAGTGTTATATTGAACAAATGCACCGACCTTTTCATACCGTAAACCAAAATAGTATTTTAGATTACGGATACATTCTTAGAATTTATATTCTATATGATATTCAGTGCACTCTAGAGGCTATGAACGTTAATCGCAATTGCGCATGTGCCGCGTTTTCACGTGGCGAAAAGGAAAGCAGGCGGAAACGCAGAGAGACGATCAACGCTCTCGAAAACCTTCTCGCAGCTCTTATCGCAAACGCGGTCCATAGACCATTTGATCTCGATTGAGCTGTTGGAAACTCTCCGTAATACCGCAATTTCACGAGTAATGTTCCCACTTCTTATGAGCAAGGCCCTTGTGTCTACTCTCCTGCATAGCACGCTTGTAGCCAATCATCGCGTTCGGCATGAAAACGCAACGAGTAACAAGGTCGAGAACATGATTCTCTGTAAAAATGCGATCTGAGCAGATAACGATTTCGCGTGAAGACGGCGTCTCCATCCCGTAAATCGCTGTCATCTTCCCGTCGATCGCAGTGATTAGCTTTCCCCGTGCTCCGCGGGAAAGCAGACCCACAGTACTTGTTGATCAGAAGGACGACTTATTACTCGAGCAAATACGGTACAGGCTTTGTAGTCATATATGTCAACGGCTGCCACAATTTGTCGGGTCCTGCGCCAATCAGACACCTTTATTTTAGCGGATTGCCGCCGTAGATACTAAAATATTTACACACAAAATAGATCATCTTCGGTCACCTCTGTACAAACGTAAACCTTGATACGCTAAGAAACCGATTCGTGCGGCCGCTTCAGATGAGCAAGAATTTCTTTGACTCAAGGCCCGTTCACACAGTTGCGTTCGGAGCGACCACTACGCTTACGAACGAATGCAACCGTTTTGAACGACGAGTTGCCATAGCAACGAAGCGTCAAACGGTCGTTTCGTTCGTGTTCGTTCGCAACGCAAGGAGTTGAGCCGGGCTGAACTTTTTCGTTGCGTTCGGGAACGACGGGAGCGACAGACCAATCACAGGTCGATGAGAGCTTGGTCGCGCGCGTTGCATCCCGGTCGTGCCGCGCTCCTTCTATCTAAAAACATGGCGTCGGTGGCAATCGTTCACGTGGACGGTCTGATGGAAGCTCATCGTTCCCCGTAAAAGCGCTATCCTTGACTGAATTTTCGTCGTGTGTCGTTATGATAACCCAGCACGTACTAAAAGGGAAGATCCACCTACTCGTGCGGGGATCTCGTGGCGGCACTCTCAAAACAGCAGAAACGCCCGTGTCGTCGTGTTTGTTTACATCGGCTGTAGTGGTGCTTTCTTAGCATTCGTGTCCTCGAACATCGCCCGGAATTCTTTTTTGGCGCATTCCATGCGTGTGTTCAAGTTCGAGGTATTAGTGCTGCGTACCGTATAAAGGATGCGAATTTTCACGCGTTTTCATCACCCGAAAAAGGTGATTAGTGCTAGCAATCCTGAACGCTCGCAACGTCTCTTTGATCACGAAATTATATTTCTTCGTTGCTATATCACTGTAAGATTACATCGTCTTTTATAATCGTAGGAAAGTCGTGTGGCGAGATTTGTACCGTTGGCGATGTCGTGTATTAAAGTCGTGATCGTGCAAGACGGCGTACTGCATTTTTTTTTCTTTTCATATGCACTACCCTGCAAGCATATCCTGAAAAAAATTAATAAAGCTTGAGGTCATAGAAGATGGTCTGTCTATGTTCTGTTACGCAAGTGAATGGCAGTGCGTCCCCTTCTTTTTAGACGCACCGCTGAAACAGCTGACGGCGGCGGAGAGGCGATCACCATTCTGCCGACCCGCTGCGCTTGTTGCAGTGGCTGCAGGAGTGTACGCGCGCCGCAGTGTGGTCGTTCCGGTCACAACGGACGCAGTCGTGGATAACGGGTTCGTTTCAGATGTCTGAACCAGCCCTTACACAGCTATTGTAAGCGCACAGCAGATTAAATGGAACAGCGCGGAACAAGGACAGAAGGAACAGGACAACACGAGCGCTGACTTACAACTGACTGTTTAATGAGAAGCTGTTCCATTTAGTCATGAACCAACTAGCCCATCAAAGCACACTGCACAGCAGATCTTCGTGACTGTACGCCGTAGCCGAAACCTCGGGCTGCACCGGTGAGGACCTAGCGCCATGCACGAAACCGTCCGCCATGTTTGTAAGCGTAGCTGGGTTGCTTCCTATTGGCTAGGAGAAAAAGCTGAAGCTCGTTTTTCATTGGCTGTTGATTCGTGTGGTTGCATGTGTAGTGTTGTTTGTTACCATCAGGTGTCGCTCTTAACACGACTAACACGATTCTAACATACTATCATAGAGGGCGCTGCCTCACTGTTACGTTTGTATATATTTCGTGAATAAAGACTGCCGCGGGCAGTGTTGCCAGGTCTACTGATTTATCAGTAGATCTACTGATTTCGTTCCGGGTCTACTGATTCACTGAAAAACAAGAAAATCTACTGACTTTTTTAAGTAAACATATTAAAAATTTATTATATGGCCCCTTCAGTTCCCAGTGTCACCTATCAAAGGAAACTCATAATGTCCCAGAATTAAAAACGACGCACTGGCTAGATGGCCCAGAAGCCCGTCCTATTCGAGTGACGTAGCCGTATATTCATCTATCTATTCACCCAGAGCAGGTTCGGCAGGTTCAACGAGGTAGAGGGGCTTAGAGCGATAAACCGGGGTTCCGGTCTGCACTCGAAAGTGACCCCCATAGGGAGGCTGCCATTGTACGCAAATTTGACCACACGTCACATGACCAAACCAAATACGTGACGTCACAGGAAAGATGGCAGCGCCCATGCAGCGGCTGGCCCCAGCTGGGCCGGAGCTTGTCGGATGCTTTGTTGGTTGTCGTTCGTCTCGGCGAGTTGATTTCAGACGCGGAAGCCGTCATATGAGGCCGGTCGAAAGTGAGTTCAGAGTTCAGCGTGGTGTTTGACGTAGGTATAACGTGAAAATACGGAGAAACGGTGTGCATTTCGCTGGTGACCGACCGGGATATTGCCACGGAAGAGACAATCTGACCTACGTTGCTCGGACCTCGGATTGATTCGGATACCACTAGGATAAAATTTAAGGCGACGTTTCTGTGCTCTCGTTGACCATCGGAATCTTCGAGGTTTGCAGTGAAGCGTGTGCAATATATTTGGATACACAGTTTAGCGACGGAAATTGCATGAGTAGTGCTTGGCGGTATGCAATCGCGGTGCAGCTTCGATCAAATGACCGAGGGCTCACTTCGGTTGCGCGGCGCACCGGAAGGCTGCCTTGAAGCTGGTAGTTCCCGTGCCGTGCTGAATGATGCTGTGCTGCTTACAAATTGTTCCGGCGTAGAAGTGCACTTTCACGGAGCACAGGTGTGCGGCGCACCGAAGAGCTGCCTCCAAGCTGGTAGTTCCTGTGCCATGCTTTAGGTGATGCTGTGCTGCTTCCGAAATTGTTCCGGCGTAGACGTGCACTTTCACGGAGCACAGGTGTTGCAGTTGGTATTGATCCCGCTGGTCTGTCGCACGTTTCGTCAACACAAACGTTTCATCCACACTCGTTACGCGAATTGCAAGCTGTCCGGACATTTCACCGAGCGTGTTACGTACCCAGCTCACGCCGCTTTGTGGCAACAGTCTTCTGTGGCTCATAACCAGAAAAGTGGTCCCACATCCATTTCAGTTCAGTTCGTCCACGGCAGTCGCCAAACCCCGAAGGAGAGGATTTATTCGGACAGAATGCCACTAAAGCAATGCAGCTTCTTCAGTGGTCAGGATAGATTCTCTTCTGCTAGTTTTGTTATACTGTCACGGATCCTTGTTCCAGTCCTATCTTCTATCAATATTCACTATTCTGGGACACTGCAGGTCATGCTCAGCTGTAATCGTATGTTCAGGTGGAGGTGCTGGGCACTTTACCCGTAGCCCTTCACTCTGTGTGAACCCGGCGGCTCTTCAGCCGAGTTACCCGATAATGGGACACAGCTGGTGGACCATTCTGCGTCTTATACCCCTGTCGAGCCGTAGGCAAAGTCCTGACCCGAGCCTGGCAGAACAACCGCAAGACGACCGAGTACCACAAGGAGTAACCTCGGAAATACACCACGAAGCACCTGAAATCCGAGCCAGTTGCTGCTACTAGGAAAAACCACCGGAATTCGGTCTCCTGTCAGAAAATCCGAAGCTGACTAAGCCAACAATGACAAACCTGTAGCAGCAAACCGTGTCCCCTCCCATCATTGTTTGCATGCCCGTCGCAAATCACACTCCGACGCTTTTTCACGCAAGCTGTATGAAGACGTCAAGGACTGGATTGAACAATATGACAGTGTCGCCCGCCACGTTGGGTGGACAAACAACCAGCTCCTGCAGAACGTATACTTCTCGTGGAAGCAACTGCCGGCGCTGGTCTGAGAACCATGAATCCTCCTTAACGTCATGGGAAGTTTACAAGATCAAGCTGAAGCGCGCATCCGTCAGCCAACATCAACGAAAGAGAGCCGCATTCTTGATTCTGTCCAGGACACTGCCCCAATGAAAGCGCCACCGCACTCGTGGAGGATGTTTTGCGCTTGATCGAGCGCCCACGCCCACGCCGACCTTGATGCTACAGAAGACAAGAACCTAAGAATCCCATGCGCCTCACGTGAGGAACAACACCTTCGGCAGCCTTGTCCGAAACCCCCCAACAACAGTCGAAGTGTTCATATCACTGAGGCTTCCAACATGGAATGTGCACTGCATGCCCGAGCCTGCCACTATGAACAACTTCCCGGCGTCTCGACACTCGAGTTGTCCAGCTACTACTTCGACGCCAGCCTCCCAGGCATCCACGACATCACCCACGACGTTGTCTGGGAGGAGATCAGGACGCTACTTCCTGCCATCAGTTGCCCGGCTTTTATTTTGATTGCCGAGATTGTTTCGGAACAAGTTTGACAGGTATTTCAACCGAGACTTCTGCGAGCGAGCGAAGCGGCATCTGTCAAACCAAGGGCAACTTACGCCACAATGGCACGACGACCGCCACCGGCTGCCCCTTAGTATTCAATGCCAATTCAATGAGACACTCTAACGCCGAAGCATTCCCGACATTGTGTGTAGGACTGTGCTCAACAAAGTACACCGAGGAAAACGTAGGTGATGCGAATGTGCGACCGAAAACCACTTTGCTACCACTGCATGAAGCCGACCATGTCTACCAAAGCAGCCTGTACCAATGAATTGGTCGGCGAGGGTTCGTGCCAAACGACCCTCGATTACGTCTCGAGGAGCGACCACGGGAGATTAAGGATTACCTTCGGCGACCTTTGTCCCTGATGCCGAAGGTGCTGAATCGAAGATTCTGAATCCCTGATTACCCCAAAGCTCCTCATGTCCACCACCTCAATAAGAGGTAAGCACGACAAAGCAGGTGAGCGGCGATGCAGTGACAGTGGATTTGGTGTCGGTTGTCGTCCAAGGACAATACCTAAAAATTTGCTGACACCAATTTTCTGTGTCCACTCCACGAAGCCCACAATTTCCAACTTTGAGGGAGAATGCCCCTGAGTGACTTGAAGGAATAGAATGGTTGGTTGCTCTCAAAGTGAACTGCAAGCATCACCAGACTTGGATAGCAAACAAAAATTGTTGCCAGCTTTCAAGTCAACGGTACAGCAAAAGGCACAGCCACGTAAGCAATACATGCCCGAGCTTGCTGCATTGATGCAGAAAAGTACCAGGAAAATTTTCAGATTAGAAGCCAGCCCTGCAGCTTCAGTGCACATGACGTGTGATTACAAGACAGCATCAGTCGGTCAAAGTTGTCACTCGACCAAACTGAACACCGACGTGCCAGGAACGTCATCCGACAACAAGGTCCACAGGTACTACGACTGAACGCCTGACACGAGACTGTCGCAGAAAGAACTCGTTATGGAACCATTTACTAAGAATCAATAATTATGTAATCAAGTGGAAATAAACATATTTGATACACTAACCAGATAAACATATTTCCGCTTGCCTTCACGCCTTGAGAGTCTACACACCGAGTATTGTGTCCATTGCACGCTCTGGACCTTACGAGGACACTCGCTTCTCTGACCCTTCAATATTAATTAAGGGGTCAAACCAGACTGGCAGACTTCTTGCAAGGGGCTGCACTCGTTCAACCTTTCCTGAACATGTGGTGCATCCGAAAACCAACTCCAGTGATGTGAAAATGTTTTTATTAATTTATTCCTTCCAGGGGCCTTCGTAGGCATTGCAGAGAGGATACTTAAAACTACACACATGATAATAGCATTAAAGCACACTGCTGTAACTTGTTAATTGGAAAAACAAACACACCTCTGAGCATATAGTTTAATAGTATGTGTTGATGCATTGTTATATAGCATGACACTTCCTATATGTATGACACAATAGACCCTTTGCAGAACCTTATCAAGCAACACAACCGTCACCATTTTTTTCGGCGCAAAGCACACGAATGGGCCCCAGTTCACGTCGAACGCCATTGCAGCATTCGAGCCCAATAGCTGCTGAGCCGAATTCACAGGGATGGCGGACACAACATTCTTGTCGAACAAATACCGAAAGTATGAAAGCCTGGGGTAATTACAGTAGCAGCTACTGTAATTTGTTTCATCAGAATTTGGCAGGCGGCAAAGGCTACGGTCTCGGTGAGTCAATACACATTGGAGAGAGGCACATGACAGCATATCACCAGAGTGCTCGTCTGCACAGATTTGTCACACACCTTCGCTCCGTCTCTCTGATTGGCTCGAGGGGGCTGTGGCGGTTGGCCTTTTCCAAGTTACGGTGATGCGAAGTATAGACAGCCCACACTTTTAAAAAGAGTCTATTGAAGAGACCGAAAGGAATGGTAGTCAACACTTTTCAACAAGACTGCTCTCCAGGCAAGGGATGAACACAAATATGAATCATCTTATCCAGGTAATTAGAACAAATAATTGACCGACTAATACAATGCACTCTTGATGGAAAAGAGCACAGCTGCAATAAATCCTACAAAACAGAAAAAATGCGCAGTTAATCTATGCATGCACCAAAACAGTTGTTCTTATAGCAAGTCGAATAGCTTTGAAGCAGGTGCCTGCAACGATTTATTCTTCCCCATACTCAATAAAACGCCAACCTCGTAGCTGAAAATAAGGGTGCACTTCGCACTCACACACACACACACAAAAAAAAAGGAAGAAAAGCGATCGAATGTAGAATCGTGGATTAGCACAAAAGGTTAAAATCGCAGGAGCTTCCTCGCTAGCTGAAACAACTTCCTTTAGGCCCTAACGCGTCGTATACATTTCGCGTAGATTCTCAGATATTTCAACGTTCAAACAAAGCCAAGAGAATGCGAAAATTTCATGTTAAAAGCACTCAAAGTTCTATCGATCCTCGGACACATCCCGGAATCCAAGCACCGGTACGGCGATGCAGAGCTGATGCTGTCTCACAGGCGTTAATATCCAGATGATCCAGAGCGATCTTGCGCAAAAACGGTATAAAGTCTCATTCCTTCATATTTTCACATTATACCTGCGTCAGCGAGCACGAAGAAGCCCGAAGTCGTCGGAAAGCAGCTGCACATCACGGCTACCGCGCACCGAACAAACTCGCATCCGCCAGCTCTGGGCGCTGCCATCTTACCTGTGACGTCACGGCTCTTGGGAGGTCACGTGACGAGTGGTCACATTTGCGTAAAATATGGCGGCAACCGGGGGGGTGCCACTTCCGAACTTCCGGTTTATCACTCTAAGCCCCTCTACCTCGTTGGGCAGGTTCGACGGTGACATCCGGGCGAGAGCCATATCTGGAGAGAGTTTGGCTAGTCTATGATCTCGCCGTAACGTCCCTCTCCCGAGTGAGCCAATCAGCCCGCGGTGCAGAGCGAGAGGTGTTTGCGCATGCGCCTGAACTCTCGGCTGCTCCGATACAATCTACTAGAATAGCTCCGACTTGAGCGGAGAGAGCCGCAATTTTCATTCATTCGTACGGTGGAATGCATGGGATCGACATCCAAATTTCAGTTATCTTCTTTTATTTGGCAGGCTGTGGCAATAAAATTATATAATTCTATTCCTCGGTGGCTTAAAAAAAGCTAACGAATGAAGCTTCTCTACGTTTGAACGTAAAGTTTGGGTCAGGCGAAAAAGAAATAAGCCCGTAGCAGACGACGCGTAGCCTCAACAGTGCTCCGGACCAACAGCGTTGCTTCAAAAACCTTCCACAGCCCAGTAAGGAAAGATGGCAGCATGCAGAGGACTTCCATTGGACATGTTCGCGCGCACTTGCCGGAGCGTCTTGTTTCGGTTTCGTTTCAATAATAGCGACAGGTGAACGTCGCACTGTCGCCTTCATCTGTGATCCCAAAAGTGCCCCTCAGTCTCGATTTCAAAGAATAATCCTCGAAATAGTCAATAATGACTAAAACAAAAACATTTATGGTGCCATTTTAATTTGTCCTTCATATAAAATTACTCAAGAACTGGTCTTGTTTTTTTTTTTTCATTTTTATTTGTGTTTATTACCATGTTATTTGTTACTCTATACTATTACTTCGAAGTGTGTATTAATGTAGATAGCAAAACATGGCAAAACACATATTTCGTGGAATCCACTGATTTTTGTGCAAATCTACTGACTTTTCGGGGATCAATCTGCTGACTTTTTTTTTTCTCCATCTGGCAACACTGGCCGCGGGTCTTTGCCCATCCGGCCCAGCTATGGTGTACTAGAAGACTGGGCAGTGTAGCGAGCGCCGGCGGAGGGGGGGCTCTTTCAGCGATGACCGGATCGGTGGCCGCGAGAGGGCGCAACGTGTAGTAGGCGTGCTGCCGGGGTGCGGAGCGCAGGCAGCGGTAGCGCTTGGCTGGCTTGGCGTTCCGCACATGTTCGATTGTTTCGCATTGTTTGGCTAACTCTTTACGGTATTCTTTATTTCTGCTGTTTCACATATTTTTTATCCCACTAATTCGTTGCCAAATGCTTTGCCCGAGACGTGCATCTTCGGGCAGGACGCCACAGTACACATCGCGACACTGCTAGCGCGAACAAGACATTGGCGCTTTCTCGGATTTACTTCGAAAGAGTATTAGTGAGGACGAACTTTTATCACCTGTATTATAGACCCGAATGAGCTTTTCCCTCAGCAATTCGAACTTTGCTGAGATCCTTTGGTTTCTCATAGAAAAACCAGCGATCGCTTGTTCGCGCTGACAATGTTGCGTTCTGAATAGCTGCGGGAAATCCATCCCCCAGGGAAACGTTGGGAAAGTCTCTTGAAAGAGACGTCCCAAACGTGTGTAATCCCCTGGATAACGTAGGATAAGCATGCTGATGGCGTGATACCTAAACAAATGTGTGCTTTTGTGACCCTATAATTTCGCTGTCACTGTAGTTGTGATCAATGAATTCCATGGTTGAAGCTCACTACCCTAATGAATTGTTTCAATGTTTGGGAAAACAAAATGGGGCTTACAAAACGGGCTATATCGTCTACTTCCGTAGGCTGCATGGAGGTACGCCACTGCCGACTCACGCAACTACTTCCACGGGCTTTCGAAGGAATTTCCAGTACTAGCCTTTATCGTATTTGCTGTTACTACGTGGGGTCTTCAAACAGGATTGTGCGAATAGTTAGAAAAATGTATCCACTCACCAGCTCTGGTAGTAACCACAGTGTATATATTCTTATTTATATCCACTGAGCACCAGCTATATTGATATGTGTGGGCACCAGGGCACACAGATAAATTTTTAATTGTACACTGGGCGCCAGCGCACAGATGAGATTAATGTGGTGCACCCAAGGATTCCGGAGGCGATGGTACTTGCTTTTCCCAAGAGCTCGGGAGAGGGGGGCTCCCGAGCTCCCCCGTAGTCGGCGCCTATGGCGTTTTGTACCTCTGCATTTTCCAACGTGAGGTCATGATCTTGATGAGCTTTGACATCTTCAGGATAAATAACTCAGTATATTCCGCTGGGCCATAAGACCCTTCAAGTTTCTTGCGGTAAAAAAAAAGAGGCCTCTTAGCACCTCCTCATTGATGAGACGGAGTGCTGGGCCAACTCTCATATTTTTAAAGCCGTTAGGAAAAAAAAAAATTTGCTCATGTGAGGCCATAACCTTTAACGTCATATTTTCACAGTCACTTCTCCAAGCCTTTCTAATGCAGTCAGCGTGCACAGGACCCTTCGGTGTGCCCAAACCAGTGTCTATAAAACCGATTTAGCAGATACTTTAGAGTGCAAAAAGTCCGAAAAAAAAATGTAGAGGACGACTGTCATGACAGCCTGCATTACATGAAGCAGAGTCTCCCTGTCACTCCTTTTAATGTTGCGGGACGACGACTGACGCCGATTGAACTCGAGAGGGGCACGAAAAAGGGAACGGGCTTCTTTGCAGGACCGGTAGCCACTGTTGCAACCCGGCACGGGCCCCAGGAATTGAGGTTAGGGAGGGTGTTCGGGGGGGCATTGAGAATATAAGAGTCGTTGCGAATTAAAGGGGTGCTTTCGGAAAAACAAGGGGGGAGTACACCCCCGCTGAGGGGTGTAGGGAAATCACTGTCCCGACACAAAACACGTCCCGTCTCTCTTGCCCCGCCGTTTTTCTGTCATTGCACGCGTTGTCTACACCCTACTGAACGGCACCGATCACAATCCATTTCACTCAACCATTAAAAAAAAAAAAAAAAAAACTGCAGCAAAACAAGGCGACGACGCGAACCACGCGATCACAAGCAGTACGACCACACGGCAATCCGAGCGGAAAGGAGCACGCCTGTTACCCGCAGCGCCCCCTGGCCTCCTCGCGCGCCGTCATCGCTGCGCCGACCTCCTCCCTCCGTTGCTTCTCGGCGCGGACGGCACACTGCCCAGTTCTAGTACACCATAGCCCAGCTGACTCTGTCTGGTCCCGGTCTCTGCATGGTGTCAGGAGTGGTTCGCTAGGCTGCCTCCTACGGCAGCGGCCGCGGCGAAGTTCGGAGACCATGGCTACAGGCAAGCCGGCGGGGTCCGGGGCGGGACCCGTAACAGTGGGCGTGCCAAGCCTACGCCCGCCGCCGCAGTTTGACTTCGGTAACCCCGGAACATGGCGACAGTGGCGGCAGCAATTTGAAGACTACTGCTACGCATCAGGCCTCCACGCCGCCAGTGACGAAGTTCGTGTGCGGGCACTGCTGTACTGCATGGGACGCAAGGCACGCGACATCCTGAGCTCGCTGCAGGTGGAAGAGGCGGACTTCAGCGAATTCAACCACATCGCCGAAAAGTTCGACGGCTATTTTATCCATCCCGCCAACGAACTGTACGAGAGTGCACGCTTTCATCGGCCCGTCGAACAAGCCGGTGAGTCGGCCGACTCTTTTTTCACGGTTCTGGGAAACTTCGCAGAAAAATGCAACTATCCTTCGCGCGAAGTGGAGGAGCGTTTGATACGGGACTGCTTCGTGGTCAGCCTTCGAGATGTCAAGTTGTCAGACAGGCTTTGTCGCAATCCGAGACTGACACTCGAAGAGGCCCTGATTCAAGTTCGTCAGGCTCAAGATGCCGAGAGGGAGCGGAGGATTCGCGATTCTACCGGAGCCTCGGCGGCATCTGCCGAAGCAAAGGCGATAAGCATCGACGCGGCGAGAGTCAAGGGGAACCGCGCACCAAAAACAGCGCGCAACGTTGCCGTAGGGAATGCGGGTTCTTCGCCGTGCGGGTTCTGCGGACGTGACTTTCATCCGCGTTCCGAGTGTCCTGCAAGCCGAGCACTCTGCAGCAAATGCCACAAGAAGGGCCACCTCGCAGCGGTATGTCGCTCCGGAACAGCGCTCGAGGGGCACAGCAAGAGGCTCGTGTTGGTTGAGCTTGGTGCCGTCAGTTCGCACGGCAGCACTCGGGCGAAGTTCGTCGAGGTGAAAGTCGACGGGATGCCACTGAGTTTCAAGGTCGACAGCGGGGCCGAAGTCACGGTCATCCCCAGCACATTTTCTGGGATTCCGGCGCAGCTCGAGCCGGCGGACGAACAGCTGACCGGTCCAGCGGGCCAGCCTTTGGATGTTCTCGGGGCGTTCGTCGCCACGCTTGAATGGAAGAACAAGACGACCAGGCATAAGCTCTATGTGGTCCGGTCCCAGGTTGTTCCGCTCCTGGGATTTCCGGGTATCCAGTCGCTCGGCGTGGTCAAGTTCGTCGAGCCGGTGGCTGCCGTCCAGCAAGGAAGGAACGATACTTCGCCGACGGGGTTGTTTCAAGGGTCGGGTGAGCTCAAAGAAGAGTACATCATCCGCCTTCAGCCCGATACGATTCCTTTCTCGCTTCACGTTCCAAGAAGAGTTCCTATCCCCTGGCGCGACGTTGTGAAGACGGAGTTGTACAAAATGGAAGCCCAGGGCGTCATCCGGCGGGTGTCGAATCCTACGCCGTGGTGCGCGGGAATGGTCGTCGTGCCCAAGCCGTCCGGCGCCTACCGCATCTGCGTCGACCTCACGAGGTTGAACAAGGTGGTGCTTCGAGAGCGCCATATCCTTCCGACGATAGACCAGGTCTTGGGACTTCTTGGTGAAGCTCGAGTTTTTTTCGAAGCTGGACGCTACATCCAGTTTCCATCAAGAGAAGTTGGCCGAAGACTGCCAGGAACTCACGACGTTTATAACCCCGTTCGGGCGCTACTGTTTCCGCCGGTTGCCCTTCGGGATTACGTCGGCGCCAGAGTTTTTCCAGCGCCAAATGAGTTACATCCTCGAGGGTCAAGACGGCGTCGTCAATATTATAGACGATGTCCTTGTCTTCGGCCGGGATAGCGCGGAACACGATCGCCGACTGGCGGAAGTCTTGGGTCGTCTGGCGACGGCAGGGCTGACTTTGAACAAGGCCAAATGCAAGTTTGGCGTCACAAGCGTCGGTTTCCTTGGCCTGATCGTGAGCGGAAACGGAATTGCACCAGATCCGCAGAAGGTGGCAGCCGTGCAGCGTATGGAACCGCCGGTCGACGTCGGGGGCGTGCGCCGGATCTTGGGCATGGTCAACCATGTGGGGAGGTTTCTGCCACATCTCTCCGACGTTACAGCACCAATCCGCGAGCTACTGAACAAGCGGAGTGTTTGGCTCTGGGGTCCAAGCCAGCAAGCGGCATTCCAGAGACTGAAAGATATGATTTCTTCAGACGTCTGCATGGCCAACTACCACCCAGAACACCCAACCATCATATCTGCAGATTCCAGCTCGTTTGGACTTGGGGCAGTTTTGCTGCAGGACCAGCCAACGGGTGAACGCCGAGCCGTGGCTTTCGCATCCCGTGCACTCACGCCAACCGAGCAGAGGTATAGTCAAACCGAAAAAGAGACCCTGGCAGTCGTTTGGGCCGTACAACGCTTCGACGAGTACGTCAGAGGTCTGCGATTCACCGTAGAAACAGACCACCAGCCTTTGACAGCCCTACTGGGAGAAATGGACGTGGGCGTTTTGCCTCCAAGGATCCAGTGCCTGTGGATCAAGCTCATGAGGTACCAGTACAGGACCTTTTATGTTCCCGGAAAGCTGTTGGTTACGGCCGACACTCTGTCCAGGGCCCCATTGACATCAGCCGTAGAAGCGATCTCCGTGGAGCTTTACGCGCAGAACGTCATCCATTCCATCCAGGAAGGTTCTCCAGTCAGCCCCGAAGATGTCCGTCGGCATCAAGCATCAGACGGCGAGTGCATAACGCTGGAGAAGTTCTGCAACCAGGCTGGCCTCAGAGGAACAAGCTTCCCAGCCATGTCACGAAGTACTGGAATTTCCGTGGGGAGCTGAGCGTCTGCGATGGTCTGCTTCTCAAGGGTAGCCGTCTAGTGATCCCAGCAGCACTACAACCCGAAGTTTTACAGTTGATCCATGAATGACAGCAGGGGGTGAACAGGTGTAAGGCGCGGGCCCGAAACTCGGTTTGGTGGCCACATGTTGGACAGCAGATCGAGGCCATGGTGCAAACGTGCGAACGCTGTACATCTACCAGGACGCAACGAGCGGAACCGCTGCTGCCAACGCCTCCGGTGGACCTGCCATGGAAACAGGTGGGAGCGGATTTGTTTCATCTGGACGGGCAGGATTTTCTTCTACTTGTGGACTACCACTCTCGTTACCCAGAAGTTGTAACACTAAGAAGTACATCAAGCCAGGCTGTGATTGCAGCGGTCAAGAGTTCCATGGCTCGCTCCGTTATACCGGAAGTACTAAGAAGCGACAACGGGCCACAGTTTTCTTCACATGACTTCGCGAGTTTCGCAAGAGACTATGGTTTTCAGCATATCACTAGTAGCCCCGGCTACCCCCAATTGAACGGGGAGGTGGAGCGCGCTGTGAGAACCATTAAGGACCTTTAACGCAAGAGCGACGATGTCTTTTTGACACTGTTGTCATACCGGGACGCCCCAGGCGTTTCAGGTTTCAGCCCGGCGCACCTGCTGATGGGGCGGCGTCTGCGTTCTCGGATGCCGAGGGCCAAGGAAAAGCTGCGTCCTGAGGTGCCGGCCCTGGGTGACTTCCAAGAGAGGGACAGTGCGGCCAGGCGGCGTCAGGCAGTGGACTTCAACCGTCGCCATGGGTTGCAGGTGCTTCGAGACCTCTCGCCGGGGAGGAGGTCTGGGTAACCGATGCTCAGTGCTCTGCTCGGGTGCTCAACGGTGCGCAGCGTCCACGTTCCTATGTCGTGGAAACTCAACGGGGAATGCTACAGCGAAACCGGCGACACCTGGTGCCTTACGGTGCTCACGGTCCTGGGGCTCCAGTTCCTGGGGAGCCTGTGGCTGGTTCTGCAGTTCCTGGGGAGCCGGTTGCTGATCCTCCGATTCCCGAGGAGGCTTTTGCTGGTCTTCCAGCCCCACCTTCAGAGACGCCGGCTGAGCCGCAACAGCGACGATCGGCAGCGACGAGTGCAAACCCATGGGTGAACGGAAGTTCGACATCAGGAGACTTCAGGCAGCAGGAGCATCGCTACACAAGATCAGGGCGACGGGTTATTCCGCCTGTGAGACTGGACTTGTGATTGTTGTTGGTTTAGTTGAGAGAAGGGCATCCTTCTGGAAGGGGGATGTAGTGTTGTTTGTTACCATCAGGTGTCGCTCTTAACACGACTAACACGATTCTAACATACTATCATAGAGGGCGCTGCCTCACTGTTACGTTTGTATATATTTCGTGAATAAAGACTGCCGCGGGTCTTTGCCCAACCGGCCCAGTTGACTCTGTCTGGTCCCGGTCTCTACAACATGCGGTTGCATGTGTGTGTATTCGTCGCGCACAGTTGTAGTTGAAGTCGCAGCGGTTGCATTCGTTCATAAGCATAGTGGTCGCTCCGAACGCAGGTGTGTGAACGGGCCGTCACGCAGTGGAGGCAACGCCGAAGCAAGCGTCGGCGGAGCGCTCCCGCGATTACCATGAGCAACACACGATACATTCGTTTGTGCGACTGCGGTACCTTGAACGAGTCTTTAGGGAGTTGTCGTAGGCCGCGTTTCCCCCTCCGCTAAGCAATCCGCAGCGAAGACGCAGCTGCTGCGCATGCCTTGACTGTAGAGGTAGCCTTGACTGTAGAAATCCGGGTATCGTAGCGGGCTGCGGAGAGCGTTGCGCAGCGGTGAAAACGATCTACGAAAACTCTCTTTTGAATGGTGCGCTTTTTAGAGTCCAATGCCGCCCGCACAGCAAACGTGGTCCCAAAGGTGCAAGGAGTGGCGTCACAGAAGCTGGCCTGTAATGTTTTTAGATCGCGATCCTGGCGCTTCCTGCTAGAAGTACTGGTAGGAGGAGGAGGAAATAAAATATACGATCGAATGTGAATCTCACTGCCGTTGCGGGATACCAACTCCTTAAAGGGGTCCTAAAACGACGTGTGGACTGTTTTTCAATTAGCACCGAATGTGAACACACTGAACGTAGTAACTTAGTGAAACTTTTCTTTTCTCGAAATTCGCTTTATTTTATAAGTTATAGGCAGATTAGAATTACAAAAACAAGCAACAAATAACCTCTCTCATGACGTCCCTGGTCCTTGCTTGGGTGGAAGTTAACTAGAGGAGGGGTAGAGAGCTCAGCGAGCGCTCACGGCTACCGCACTCCGTGTCGACGGCTCGAGAGAGCGCCACTAAAGCATGTGGTGGATAGGCTGGATCATAACCTCCTCTATACTCACAAAGCCTGGCAGTTGGATGACGGAGCCATCGAGTGCCCGGTCGCAGATTTGGAGCGCGAGGATCTGGTAGCACAGAGCATTTCTCTGGGAATCTGGTATTCAGTGCACAGCATCTGCAGCGGCGAGGACCCGAAAACATGGTTTTCAAACACGACGAGAAAAGAAGTGGTAGACTGAGGAACGCGAGAAGCACGAGCGGACATTCCATCGCTCGTGACAAGTGTGTTTCGGCGTCTCGCCGTAGCGGGGCGCCCGTTACATGACTACTGTCTGCCGCTCTACCTTTTCACTTTCGGCTACGCTGCGTCTCGGGGCGATCTGCCATGCTTTGTCAGTAAAGGGAGTATTCACTGGCGGCCATAGCCGTGTGCGCGACTGCTGAGCGCGTGCTCATGGCGAGCTTCCACAGTTCTTTTGCAACGTGCATTCCACACCATCGAGATTGCCGGTCTTAGCAACCTCTTAATGTGAGTTCGTTCTGAGCATGCGCTCTAAACAGCACCCACAAATATGGAGTCCAGTGAATACTCCTTATAGAGGAGGCTATGGTTGGATGAAGAGGGCGGCCAGGGCACCTCGGCATTCCATTTGCTGCGCGATTAAACACTAATTCGGCATGCCACTTCATTGGCCACAAACGACAGCAAACACGGGGTAAAGATCAGTTCAGAACGGGAGTCACTTCGCGCTGTCAAACCGCCAAACGACCAAACCGCAAGCCAAACCTGCTCGGCGAAGGTCTTCGGAACGCTCGGAACAGGTCGGATCCTCCAGCTCAAACGACCGCAGCGCCGCTGCGTACGTCCGGGACCTTTCTATGTTTGCCGCTTCATAGCAATAGACCGATGTCACCAAGCGAACTGCGCAGGCGCGCGCATTCCGGAAGTGGTGCCGCCGCCATGCTACTTGTAGTCATCCCTTCCCGGCTTTCCCTTCCGCGTACGTACATCATCATTGATTATCATTTGGCACGCCACGGTATCACCTTGATTCTCTTGCATGTTTTTACTTCATTAGATTGTGTTGTTTGTGATGCCTTACTTTCCTCATCAAGTGCAGAAAAGCAGTGTCAGTCGTCTTATCGCTTTAGAATCGCTTTGTCGTCTGCTTCATCGTCGTCTGCTTCTTCGTCTTCGTGAACGCGTGAGCCCACTGCCGTTCACGGGGTAATCCCACTGCGGCCGCGGAAAAAAACAAAACAAAAAAACAACGGCGCCGCTACTCGAGCCTTCCGACTCGTCGGACGTCTCAATTACCTTGCAAACAAATGAACATCTAGTGCAATAGCAAAGAACAAGAAAATTGGAGGGACCATGCACTCTAAAAAAAAAGGGGGTGTAGACGTTACACCCCTTGTCACATATAGGACACCCCAAAACTTCAGTTGGATGTACAGAGCACTGACGTTGTACCGACGCTACCGAATTTCACGAGCGGCTTGATAGCCGAGTTGTACAACTCATTAAAATAGTTAATGGAAGTGTGACTGAGTGCAAAAAAAGTTATCGGTGTTTTCTAGGCTCAACTGCAAAACATGCGTGTTATTTTCCTGTAAACTTTGATACGTACTTTAGCTGCTTAATATGTTATATCGCACCTTCATCAACCCTCTCGCAAAAGTTGGGGCAGTCAGGTCGACATTAGCGCGCTGTACATCCAACTGAAGTTTTGGGGTGTCGTATATGTGACAAGGGGTGTAACGTCTACACCCCCTTTTTCTTAGAGTGTGGGCTCGGTGTAGCACTACGGAACAGCATCAAACAGTGATGAAAAACTGAGCTTGGTGGTGCTGAGTCTTGTGCATAACGTTTAATCAGCCATCAAGTAAGAGGAGCTAAATAGACTTCCTCGGTCAGCGATAGTTTTCTAAAAGTTGTTCCATTCTGGTTGACAGCCTGTGCGACAGAGTACAGATGAACAGCGGGAGAAGCCTGCACACAAAGGACTGATCTACAGAAAGGATGACGCGCCGTAATAATTGGCATCTATCAAGAAGAAGCAACCATGCCAGACACCTGAAAACTTGGGTGGGAATGATTTTTCGTGCATAGTTTCTATTCATTTTTTTTTTTTAGTCTGCGCAAGATCCGAACGCTAACAGTCGCCCCACTGGGGAAGCTTTTTTCTGCGGTCTCGACTGGTGCTAATGCAGAATGGATCAGTAACACCAGCCTAATAGACCACCACAAAATGAATGAGGTTCGTTTGTTACATATTTGGCGGTAAGTACGTGTTGCACTTCTAAATTGCATTATGTAATCTTTTTGCGTTGGTATGAAAAAAAAATATGAAGGCTGCTTCCGAAAAAACGTTGTTTTATATCAAGTGTGCATATCGGGAATCGCTACTCTTTTTTAGTGATTGTCCTGACCTTTTGAAGCACAGTTGTGCTTGAAACATGTCGTCGCAATGACAGTTATAACCACCAAAATACACCGAGTAAGAAGTGTATTAAAGACGGGCCTCCGCAAAGCAGTGCGAAGGTCCTATTCGAGATAGACCAACGAATAGGCCGCTACGGAGTAAATGGTCAGAGAGATTCCAGCCTACGGAACACTTCGGCACGCTCTATGTCTCGTGCCCTGTAATCTTACATATTTTAGCTGACGTGCAATAAATATATGTAAATTAGGAAGCAAATCGCGGAAGAAATCGTAAAACGCTATTTTTTCTGTCGCTCTGTCCGGCTCGGTCGACCTTTCTTTGCCATGCTTCTTTCTTGCGGGAAGACATAATATGCGAGGCCTTTTTGCCTGGTGCTGTTATTATAGCTCCGTGGCATACAACATGTAAAGCCACCGATCGAAAACCACGAGTCAACACCTGGCTAAATGTCTCGTGCTAACCCGACGCCGGGCGTACAATGCGCACCGACGCGGCCGGAAAACTGGGGAGAACTACAGGTACCAGAATGCACTCCGGCAGCGGTGGCGTCGCGCAACTCCTCGTGAGATCGGTCTATTGCGTGGCCTTGCGTGGCCGCGCGTGGGCGCTTTATCCCTCTACCCTTTTCTAGTATGCGCCACCTTTTCCACCGCTTGGGGGCGGGTATGACGACGGATCATTTCTTGTTTCCGTACTTCAGAAACAGCATTTGTTTGTTTTTTATGTAAAATGATAAACAAAAACTACTTTCATAAATAATTAAAACAGTTTGCACCACTTATATTTTGTATTTCGACCAAAAAAAATTCACCCTTTCCACTCTGGTGAAGAAGGAAGAGCAGCGGAGTTTCACTATGTAAAGCCGCCGATCATAAATGGCGGTAGATGTCCAGAGGGTTGTGTCGAGATTTATTTGTCTACGAACACGAAACTGGGGAAACAAACCCTTAAAAGCGCCGCTATATAAAAAAAAAAAAAAAAAAAGAAAAAAGCTTTTAGCGATTTTGATAAGGCAGGAGCTGGCCAGGACCAAAAACGTCGCGATGTCGTCCCATGCCGCGCGCGTGCGGTACCACGGGGCACCCCGTGGGTGGAGGAAACTTCCGCGTCTTCCGGTTAAAATATTGTCGCGAATGACGAGGCGACGAACAAGGAATGACGGATGAAATTGAAACGTTTAATGGATCGAACTTGTGCCCAAAACAAAAAGAGGAAACAGAAGATAACAAGAGAGCTTCGCCGGCGTCGAAGTTGTCGTAACAGCAGGATCGAACGCTGGGGCGAGACTGACCCCGGCTCGCCCCGCGGAGCCCGTTATGTACACGCGAGAGCTTCTGGAATGTTCGGCGTAGAACATTAGGCGCCTAGAACATTCGTACCTTGAATACATAACAGGGTTCTTGAATTTACTAGAATGTGAGAGTTACAGACATAATAAAAATGTACGTCCGCTGCCTGGAATCGAACCGTGATCCTTTGCGTGGGAACCAAGCAAGATAACTGTTAGGCCACAAGCGCTTTTTTTTATTCAGTGCTTAAACACACACTACACAGATCTTTTGGGCAGCTGTAGAGTTAAAAATCCTTCATACACAAGAGCACATGCAACAGGCTTGACCAGTCAGGCGTTGCGTCCGTACACTCAAAATACACTCTTCACCTGCGTAGCAAGTTCAGTGAAATACTGTGAAGCAGATTTTGGTTTTCTACTGCATGGCGGACATCCATACAAAATTTCCACAGAGCAAACAAACCTAACACCATGATCATATTGAGCGGGACACTGTCTTGTTTGTTAACAGGAAGGAACCGAATAGAGTATGATGTTATATCTATGTCCTTCTTTATATTGCGCCTTAGGACGTCCCAGAACATGATTGCGCCCCAGCAGTCCATGGATACGTGCTCAACTGTCTCAGGCTGTTTGCACAGTAGACAGTTAGCACCCCAAGGTAAAAACATACCTCTCTCAGCCATCCATAGTTTAACTGGCATTGACACTAAGCAGCCAAGAAAGGAAGAATTTCACCACTGGGGGATCCACACCTTCTTTACGCGAAACAAGACATTATCCCCAGGCATGTTAATGAACAAAGTTCTCTACACCGGAGCGGGGAAGAGACTATCAATTCGATCTTTGGTCAACTTTTTTCTGGTGACAGTGAACAACTACTCCCGCGAGTTACGCGCCATTAAGAATTTTAAAGCTTTCACCACGTCCTTCGCAAAACCTACCTTCCTCCAATGGTTGAAGAAACCAAAAGGGAAGGCAAGTGAGGAGTTATACTTGTTTGAAACATTACTGGCAAAAGGGGATGTTTTTTTGTTTCTCAAGAAAAGAAGACGTTAGGTGGGACAGACCGAGTCCTCCTTTTGACACTGAACGAAAGAGGTTATCGCGTCTCATTGGTTCCCCCGTGCTTTTCCATATGAAAGCAGCAAACACTCCATGCATTTTTTGTATACTATTTCGTGCACAGTGTAGGACTTGTAGCACACACCATAACTTGGCGATTAGAAAAAACATTGCAGAGAGTGGCCCTAATGATTATCGACATGTCGCGGCCACACCATTTGGTTGCCCGCTCTCTTAAGTCCTCAACAACGTCCGCCCAATATTCTGAATTAGTTTCCATATATTGTAGCGGGGTTCCAAGGTATTTGCTGTGAACGCAGCTCCATTTAACACCTCTGAAATATTGAGGCATGGTATCCCACTCGCCGTCCCAGGTACCATTACATTTGTCAACATTAGCAACGGCAACGGTTGCTTTGCAAAATTGTGTACACAGTTCGAAAACACTAGCAACACTCTCTTTGTTACTACAGAACACAGCAATGTCATTTGCATACGCTAGAACCTTAGTTTCTACATCGCCCATTCAGAAACCTTGAACTTGTTTCGACCGAATAATACTTAAACCCAGTGGTTCCAAATAAAGAGAAAACAATAAAGCCGACATTGGGCAGTCCGGGCGTACCAAGGAAAAAAAAAACTTTTATAAAGGGAGACAGTGAATTGTTTATAATTATTCTCGTCGAGCACCCCTTATAAGTAGGGTTCCGCGTTTTCGGTTTCTATTTTTTCAAAATTCGGCGTACTTTTTTCGGTGTTTATTTTAAAATTCAATTTTCGGTTTTTTTCGGCGTATATTTATGCCCACAAAATTTTATCGGCGTTTTTCGGTGAATATACAATAAACACCAACGGTCACCGGATCAGATGATTCTTGTAGCTCTGATATTCGTCACCATTCAAAGAATAACGGCACAGATGCGTTGAAAAAGAAATGGACACTTTATTTGGAAAATGTGTGCAACTGTAAAAGAAACAAGAAAAAAACAAAAGTACAGACAAGTCAGATATAAAGCCTATTTCCAAAAAAAAAAAATGGAACTTCACCGTCTGTACATCAGGATTACGTGATCTTATTATAGTACACACACATTTACATTCCCAAGTTCTCCTCGTTGATCAGCACTCTTTCTTCCCTGTTAACATGACCCTGAGCTTCGAGAATGCCCTCACAACGCTAACACTGGACACTGGCAGGCTGAGGATATGAAGAGCTGCCTGAGCCAAAATCGGACAATCAACCAATTGTGACCACCAAAAGGGACAAGGTGTGACGTTTTGAAGCACAACATAACATGCAGAACTTGCTTCGAGTCAGTCTTCCTTACAACGAGTTAAAAAACACGCTCGTATATGGGGAGTCATGGGGCATTTCAGACTTCACGTTCCGATCAACGATGCGGCACATTCAAACAAAAACGTCGTGATAGCATCCGTGTATCCCATAAATTCGGGCACATTTCGATAATCACTGTCGTTCCACGTTTTCGCCACGGCTCTGCGGTACGACTGAAAGGTCAAAGCGAGCTTTTCCGGTTAAAGCAGAATTTTAGAAAATGAATGCGACGTATTTTTATCGGTTTAAATCGAAAATGCCGAGCCTAAAAACTGACCTTTTTCGGTTAAAACCGAATTTCCGAAAATGGATTCGGCGTACTTTTATCGGTTTTTATCGGTTTAAACCGAAAACGCCGAACCCTACTTATAAGCCATTTTAACACCTTCGATTATAATCTTCGCCACATTAGCCCGGTCCAAAACCTCCCAAAGATCGTCGTGACATACCTTGTCCAATGCCTTTGCTAAATCAATTTGCAGCATTGCAATTGAAGTTGTTTCAGCTGAAGAGCTTTCCAAAATTGTCCGCATGTACGTACGTGGTCACGCATTCCTCCGTCGCATGTCCAAAACGGTTGCAGTCGGTGCATCGGGGAACGCGATATTCTCGCCGGATGTGCCCAGTTCGTCTGCAGCGCAGGCACAGGGGAGCTCTCCCTGGCACCAGGACCAGGACTCTGCATCCCTCCAGTCGCACTTCGTGGGAAATTTTGTCGACCGTCATACCCTCACGGTGAGTCATTTGCACGAGACGCGTGTTTGACTCGACATTTTCAAAACCTTGTTCTCTGAAGCGCTCCCTGGTTAAAGTGGAGACCTTCCCGAACGTTTCCAGCTCCTTTTGCACTTTGAAGTTTGGTACAATATATGGTACCCAGAGAAGTTTTAGCTTGACTGCATTGCTCGCCGGGTCTAGCACGAGGCACCGCCCTCCCTTCACCACGAGTTCTTTCGCGTTCACCAGCTTTTGCTTCGCAGGTAAGGAATGCAGTCTCAACATCCACACATGGTTCATCTGGTACGCACCTGCTGATGCCAAGTCTATCATGATGTCCAGCTTTTCCAGCTCGTGTCGGAAGTCCTGTATGCGGTGGGGGCGTTTCTTCACATCGCAGTGTTAAAACACCGCGTTCGTCGCGATGTATCCAGCGGGCAGGGATGGCAGCAGAACCTGATAATCTTTTAGTTTCCTTCGCGTTATCTGCAGCAGAAGTACCATAGAGTAATCTACACAAGGTAAAGAGCGGACACTTCCATAGGCCCCAGCGGCCCATTTAGCTGGCAGGGAGCGCACGCAGCGACGGTCGTAGTCCCCAACTATGTGAATGGAGTCACAATAAAAAAAAAATACCAGATGGATAGACATCTAGTTTGGCGTAGTGTGTTGGGCGGTAGCCTGCGCCATCTGGTTTGCTGCGAGTTATTTTTTATACTATTCCCGCATGCCAAATTTCAACTATAATTTCTTCACACGTATGTGTGAATTCTAACGTGGACAACCAATGGACAATACTATATACAGTTAACACTGACTTTACAAGCCAGGAAACCCATATAGGTTTGTGGTGCCCAGAAGAACACCACCAGGAAGTAATCAACAAAGTTTATTTTCGCAACAAAAAAATATGGACAGTTTGTGCCTCGTATATAATGACAAAAACTACAAAACACAAGCACCGTGTATCAAGGATTCACAAACAGTACATCCTACAAAAATGTGACAAGCATAATATGGCACGCATGAACATCTTATCAAACGACTGGAATTACGACTGCCATTGGATTGAAAGCCTACTTTGTATTCTCAAGCAAGTTCCATGCAAGGCGCACACACACATATAACATATGCAGCATCAGCAACAAATTCTAAAAAAAATGGCCATGCAGTATCGAAGCTCCTTGATCCAATGCAATTTGTATGCAAATAAAAAAGTTCAGCAGAACACTTCTGAGATGCACGATGACCACAATGAGAAAAAACAGACAAGTAAATGTCTAAACTAGATATCCACTAGTATAGACCTACTTAGTTTGCGACATGGTCATTAAATAACCCTAACACAGCCTGCACTGCACCATGAAACATACCTTGCTCCTGGTGATTTAAGTAACAATAATGACCAAACTAATAAAAACTGAAAGCCAACCGACGGACTAATAAGGTTTTACGTTCATGTAACACTTAACATGTAACATTTAACATGCAAGTTTTAACATGACCACTACCATAAAAAGCACATATGAAATGGCTGACAAAAGACTGCTACAAGCAGGCTGATGCCTAGTGTATCTGCGACCCACTCATCACAAATGATTCCACCAAGGCTTGGCATGCAATATGCACTGCCTAATTAAATACATCTTAAAGGGTCTGCCAAATGACTTCTTTCAAACTCCATGATTTTTCCAGGTTTTCCTCGACTATTTTGACAAAATTCCCCGGCTGTTCCTTCCTTCGAAAGACGACATTCTGGGCAATGCTATTCAGCAAAACCGTGGTGACACCTGATCGCCGGGCTTCGTTCCGCACCACCGTACCACTTTTACTGGTCACTTTCCCTGATTTAGCCAACCTTTTGACAGTTTCCCTGACAATTCCCTGACCTTTCCAGGTGATCCAAAATTACCTGAGAATTTCAGACTTACCAGGTTGGTAGACACCCTGATTTTAATCTCTTTCACGCTTCACTTATGTGTCAAGTAGAAACAATGTCCAAAAGAAAAGGAAGTTGCATTCAAAGAGAGTATTAACAAAGATCAAAATGAGAACTTACAGATTCCACAAGACCATAATAGGAAAAACGGACATGACCATTTAAAAAAGCAGTCACCACAATGGACTAGTAGTGGAGTAGAGTGCAATATACTTGCTGCAAATAATCCCAACAAATGGCTATTCTGCACGGCCCAATAAAATCCCGATAAAATTAATTTTACCTCGCAGATATCTTTTGATATGCAACATAAAGGCTGAAACACATCACCAGAATGAAGTTCTACCCACTGAACTTTTCAAGCTGTACACCAGAGACGCGAAAATGAAAGCGAACTTTATCCAATTTTCTATTCACGAAACGGACATGCCAGCACAATCGAATCGTGCAAAACATTTTTAAAAACCGTGCACGACATTCTGGAGTGCAAAGAATAAAATCATCAACAATCTGTCGTCTTGTGGAACTCGGAAGAACTCTGTTCCCGGCTTCTTGCGCGTTCTTCTATTGTTTCCGCACCAGGCTACGCAACAGTAGGTGCCGTAGCCAAACATGCTGGCGGCATAAGCTGGGAAACGAAAATAACACAAGTCAATTTGAGATTGCGCGAATTTAGTGCCTTGATTTCATAGCAATTTGTAAACCAAAATTATTGAAGCGACATTAAAGGGCGGTGATAAAGAAAAGCGTTCACGGTAGTGTCACACCCCATTTCTTTGTATTTTTCTCGTGAGAGCGCTTTGCTTAGGACGGCCTTGCCCTAAGCAAAGCGCGCACGAAGGCTACTTGTACCCTGTTTCATACCTGGAGCCAGGTACAACGCTTTCAACGCTGTCAAAGCTGCTGGCGCGAAAGCCACACTCACGCGCCACCAACATTGACAGCGATGCACACGAGGTATGAAATTGAGTATGCCTTGAGTGCCCTTGACTGGCGCTCTCGCTGCACGAGCGCACGCGGGCACGTGAAACTGCCGAGGGCTTCCTTCAGAGCAGTTAGCTCGCGCTTTAGCCCGTGCTTCCAACCTTTGTCTCACGTTAGTATGGACTATTGTTAGCCGCGCGTGCTAAAAGCGCGAGATAGTTGCTTCGAATCAAGCCTCGGCGGCTGCACGAGCGCTCGTGCAGCGAGTGCCCCATCCAGTCAAGGCAGTCAAGGCTAGCCGCTCGCGCTAGCACAGCATTCGCGGTTAGTCCACGCGAAGGTGGGACCACGGTGGGTGAGACGAAACTAGTATATAGGCAAAAGCAAGCAAAATACGGTGCCAGTAAAACGACTCACCTTTCTAACAACCGAATGACGAGAAGCCTGCACGAGCCCCTCAGGCGCAGCCCAACAGCCCAAACGACCTTTCGCTCAACGTGAACGGAAAGCCACCGTCCGCCGAGTTGACGGCCTCAAAGCCATCTACTGAGCCGCAGCCAAAGCCGCAGCTGTTCAAATTGTTTTTAAAAGAATTTGGAGCTGCTATTAATTTTCAAATGTTAGGTTATAGAGTAGAGTTATTTATAAATGGTGAAAATATGATAAATGTCTAAATTAAGTGTGTGACTGCAGTGCCACTGAACGGTCGTCGTAGTCCCTAGCTCCTGGGTCACGAATCGGCTTGAGTGGCCACGCTTTTCGTTTACTGTGTTACTCTATGGAAGTACCACGGCCAGAAACGGCCGAAGTAACCGCCCCTGCGGAGCGCATGACTCGACGTCCGTCTGCTATCGGTGCCGGAAAAAGAATCCGTTAGGCCACAAGCGCGCTGCCTACTTGGTCAGCTGCTCTCGCGGCAATATTACGCACTGATACACTCTAAGAAAAAAGGGGGTGTAGGCGTTACATCCCTTGTCACGTACACGACACCCCAAAATTTCAGTTGGATGTACAGCGCACAGACGTTGTACCGACGCTACCAAATTTCACAAGCGGCTTGATAACCGAGTTGTACAACTCATTAAAATGTTAATGTAAGTGTGACTGACTGCAAAAAAAAGTTATCGGGGCTCTCTAGGCTCAACTGGAAAACCTGTGTTTTTTTCCTGTAGACTTAGGTACGTACTTTAGCTGTTTAATAAGTTATACCGCACCGTCATCAACCCTCTCGCAAAAGTTGGGCAGTCAGTTCGACGTCAGCGCGCTGTACGTCGAACTGAAGTTGTGGGGTGTCGTATATGTGACAAGGGGTGTAACGTCTACACCCCCTTTTTTTATAGTGCATTTAGCTCTCTCCGTGCCTGCTGTGTTGCCCGAACCACAAAAGATGGGGAAAATGCGAAAAAGGTAGACGCTTAAATTGGATTGCAGTTCCCCTAAAGGAGCCATGAAACGATTTTTCTACCTTCGCTAAATATTGCTTGGAATCACTTTCTAACATTAGCAATTCAATACAATTGGCTTTGTTTTTCGTTTCTAGGCAATGGCAGTCGACAAAAAAAAATCTAAAAATATAAGCATCGTTTATCCCCTCAACTCGGAGCCAAAGCTATACCAGACATGTACAAATTACTCAAAAAAGGTAGTTATGTTAAGTTACTGAGTATCAATGCCAAAAGTAATCGGACTAGAGTAGAAATTACGCATTTGTAATAGTAATTGAGTAAACTACTAATTTCTGTAAAAAGTAGCGAGTTACTTTGAAGTTACTTTCGAAGTTACTTTTTATATTTTGTGGTAGCAAAATGGACTGCAGTTTTGATCCATAAAAAACCCTGCGAGCCTTAAATAGATGCAGTCATTTTATGACTTCCAAAATAGTTTATTCGCTCGCAGAAGTAATTGTCTCCCACAGTGCTTATAGGAGAATTTTCACCTTTTCCTTCTAATGACGTCCCCAGCCAAGCTAAACAGACGTTCCACCGTGGCGCTGGATGCAAAGGCCGCGTTCAGTTTCAGAGACAGGCTGTGCAGTGTCGGGTAAGCGAGTGTCATGGACATCTTTGGGGTCCATGACGAAACATATGAGGCTTGCTAAAAAATTGGTTTGCTCTTTATGTTTATACAGCATTGAGGGAGATGCGCCAAAACGGGTAATCGGTCTCTTAGCTGTAGATGAGAAATTTAGCCAGTGCAGTACAACCGTTAACCTGGGGTTTTTAACGTGCAGCACGCAGTAGTGATCACACGAACACGTGCCGGTACGAAACTCATCCAGATCGAAACGAGCGGGGGCGGCGGGGATCGAACCCGGAAGGTTCCCAGCAGAAGCTTTCGCTCCACCCTCCGAGCTGAGACGCGTTAGCCCACTCGGCCACTTCCTCCCCTGTGAGGCTTGCTTCGGCTAGAGGTTTTTTTATAACAAACTCTCCTCCTTTTAATTTTTTCTTCGGCAAGTTGAGTTTATTATGACTGGCCCCTCTTTATTCTCAGAACGTTCGGAGAGTACGCCGAGCGAGTGCACCTGACCGTCAAGGGATCAAGTCTCGCGCCATGACGATGAGATCATCCGGACGACTGCTCGTCTCGTTGCAGTGTTAGTGCTACGCCACTGAAAAAAAAATGCTTTGGTTTAACAGAATAGCGGGTCCAACAAAACGATCTCCCAAGGGTGACTCGCAATTTTCGCCGGCGACTACGGTATCCCGACGCGCCTGACAAGTAAAACGTTTTCAACAAAGAGGAGGCCTCCCCGGCGTGGAAGGTCGGAAGGACGCGAAGGATTACGTGAACAAGCATCGTCGTCGTTACGTGAACAAGCATCGTTTAGTTGCAGCTGGAAGCGGGAACGTGCTCCCATGAACGGATTATCCGTGTCTGCACTTGTGCGCGGGGGAGTCCAGCTCTGCAAGGGAGTATGCGCTGACGACGAGGCGACCATGGGAACAGGCGCCCAGCTGCGAGGTCATTCGAGTGGCGCCTCCCGTGGAACCCCCAAACCGCTTGAGTCAGAACTCAATAAAGGCAGAGAATGTGAAAACAACAACCCTCTGAGTGTCCTTGTTTTTGATGGTTGCAGCTAGAGGCGCGGCGTCTGCGTGCATTACCGGATTAGGTCAATACCGACCAAGACTTGTTAAGCATCTCTGCATGCGTTCGTGCGCCCCTGTGTCAAGTTTTCGCTGCTCGTCGCCACCTTGGCCCAAGGACGCCTGTGATGCAGTTTCTACGGCTGCCGAGTATAAGTGCGTGGGAACAGAATATGAGGAGGGCCCCTTGTTCGGGAATGCCACTTCGTCTGCCGGCGTCTTATTTATTTCTACGATCAAACTTTTGTGATCGGCAGAATTAGCACTAAATTTCTAAAGTAGTTAGTAATTTGAGTAGAACTTACTTGAAAAACGTAGTTAAATTAACTACTAATTACACAAATATAGTTGTAATTGCAAGTTACAAAGTTACTCAGAAAAGTTGTTAAACTGCAGTAGTTTGAGTAGAGTAGTTGAACTACGTGCAAGTCTGAGCTATACCTATCTTATGCCTATCCCATGCCGCCTATCCTACGCAGCCGACTTTAATCATAACCACGCGCTGGATTGGCAAAGTGTGCAACGCGCGCTGAGCTCCAGGCATTGTTAAAGGGATACTACAACAAAATTTCGGCGCTCATTTTTTGGTCTATATGTGTTCAAACGAGCAGTATCACATCGAACATACCAATATCTTGGTAGAAAAGTCTCGAAAAGTAATTTTAAAACGAATTAAACGATTAGCAAAAAGCACCTGGTGGATGTCGCTAACGCCTCGCTTGTAATGCCCGTCTAGGAACCTTGACAGCTAGTGACGGTGAGTGTCTCGCCTCCGGCCACGACGAGAGAAGAGGGGAAGGAGGAACTCCCCCTATCCCGAGAATGCCATTGTGTGTCGCAGAAGTCGCTATTGTCCCTCTACAAGATTATAGAAGATTAACCCGTCACTCAAAATTCGTACAAAACCAGCCGCTTCGGTGACTGGAGCGACTAGGCCATCCTCTCGACGTCAGCCTCGCCTCTAGGTATACCTAAAGGACAACGTCAAAGAAAACGTCCTAGAGGACGACGTCAAATGCGACGTCTAGGACAGCCTCTAGAACGACCTCTAGGGAGATCTTGAGGACGACGCGAATACGAAGTCTAGAACAACCTCTAAAACGAGCTTTAGGACGACGTCAAGGTTATCAGGTCATTCGAAGAGGAATGTGAAGGAGTGCGTGCTGCTGCTCCGCATCCGCGCGGAGCAATGGGGTGCAAGCACAGTTAGCTGAAATGGTGTACAGCGCATACTTATTGCGCACTAGGAGTCCCGGAAGTACCCATATAGGTGGAATTCACTGGTGGCCATACCTGTGTGCGCGACTGCTGAGCGCGTGCTGTTGGCGAGCTTTAACAGTTATTTTGCTACGTGCATTGCACACCATCAAGACTGCCGGCTTTAGCAACCTCTTAATGTGAGCTCGATCTGAGCATGCACTCTAAGCCGCTCCCACAAATATGGCGTCATTATATCCTCGCAGTTTCGCAGCGAAAAAGAAGCTTCTTTATCAATGGAGGTCTGTGCGACTACTAAAATTGGGTTGTGTGTATGTTTATACAGCCTAGAACATGGTCTGCCTCCAAGGGCGACGAGTCTCCCAGCTGTAGATGAGCAATTTAGCCAGTGCGGCACAACCGCTAGCCTGGGGTCTTTAACGTGCATCACGCAGTAGTGATACACGACCGCACGCCGGTACGATGCTCATCCAGATCGAAACGGGCAGGGGCGGGGATTGTGTGCGACTACTCTTGGGCCAGACTAGGACCAGTAGGCCTCTGCAAAGTCATGAATATTCCAAGCTGATATCGTTTCCTGACCCTTTTATTGACAAACCCGAGAATAAGAAGAAATAAAAACAAGTCGTATTTTTCGCCCACAATGTGCGAAGAAACGAAAGCGATCGCTGTAGCACGACCTCGCAATGCTGGTTAGATTGTGCCGTTGCGTACCTGAGGACGGAGGTGCAACGTGGTTAGTTCTCATAGTCGTCGTGGTTGGCGTCGTGGATTCCACTGATTACCGTCAACAGTGCTCGCTAATCCGTAGTGTAAGTGATAAGCGCGTTGGAAGTTTCCAAAACCATCCAACATTACGCATAGCAACTTGATACTGCTAAAGTGGGATTTCGCATAACGCGAGTAAGGTTTGAAAACAAGTGTTTGTAGCAGACGACACGGAAGACTGTCCTTTCGTCGCGTCGTTACTGGCGAGATGAAAGGGCTTCCCTCTCTTCTCACTCCGCGCTGCGCGGCCGATTATTATTTTTCCAGTCTCGGGGTTATCAATGGAGAGTTAGTTCTCCAGCTTGGTCTGCGTTTTTCACCACCAACTTCTGGCTGCTGAAGCTTCTGTCTACTGCCACACTAAAGAGCGACCTGCATCAGGACAGGTGTCTGCCACGCCATCAGCTGCTGTGACGCCGCCAGGATCGCGGCCGGCGACAGCATGGCACTTTCATGACGTCATCGGGAGGAAATTGAGAGACCAAACTTTTAAAATGCGCTAAACACGTCAATCGAAGACGGTTTCCAGGCACCATAGTGCGTGCTACTGCTTTAGTCATGGTAGTGCGTTCAAAGGGCCATTTCGTTTTTCTTCGGGCGGAAGGAAAAACACTTGGCCTCCTAAGTTAACTTGAGTTTGATTCTTTCGCGGACGAGAAACAATCAGGCCTCGCAGAATTACAGATTTGCTCCTTCGCAGTGACAATGTGCTACCTCTCTTCAGCACTTCCAAAAATACGAGTAATGGAAGGTTCTAATACTTTCCCAAGACAATTTCGCGCCTTTGCTTTTTTCCACGAAAACCAAACAAGCAACCAAAGTTTTAAATAAGATTGTAAGAATGCCATTAGGAGGAAGGCTGTAAACAAACTATTGAACACGCAGAGACACTTGTTTCACTTTAAATTAATATGCAGTCCGAGACACAGTTACAAATGTGAACTGGGTGAAGATACGCGAACGATTTAAATTATAGTGAATCAGCAATTGTTTGCGAATTTGTTGCGCGTATACTGCTGCAACAGGGCCGTCCTTCGGTAAGGTCATATTTCTGCCGGCGTCTATTTGGAGTCGAACATCCGTAATAAAGCCCTACGCGCGTCGCTAACGTCACGACACAGCGGCGGCGCTGCTGACGGTGTGTACACTCTAAAAAAAAAGCGTGCCAACTAGCACCTTTTAGGGTTCTTTCGCTTGTCCAATGGGCGGCACCCTTAAAGGTGCAGAAAAGAACCCACAAAAACGGTTCTTTCTAATGAACCCTATTTCGGGGTTCTTTTCGGATCGTTTATTGGTTCTTCCTAATGAACCCTATTTTTGGTTCTTTTCAGAACGCTTCTGGGTTCTATTTAACGAACCCTATTTAGGGGTTCTTCTAGGATCCTTTTTTGGTTCTTCCTAATCAACCCTATTTCGGGTTCTTTCCCGAACCCTTTTTGGTGCTCTTGATGAACCCCATTTCAGGGTTCTTTTCGTATCCTTTATTGGTTCTTCTTAATGAACCCCATTCGGGTTCTTTCCAGAACCCTTCTTCGTGCTCTTAATGAACCTTATTTCGAGGTTCTTTACGGATCCTTCTTTGGGTTTTCTTTATGAACCCTATTTCATGTTTTATTCGGAACCCTCCTTGGTTCTTTCAATAAATCTCGAGTTCTTTAGATTATGTTGGCGTTATTTTAGTAAACCATATTTTGTACTTCTAACCCTCTTTTATGACAAATGAGTTTTTTTTACATTCCTAGTTAGTTTAAAGTAAATCGTATTTTGTATTTCTTGTTCCACAAGGTGCATTTTTTTCTGCCAACCAAAGTGTCTTTAGATTGTTCATTATTCGCTAGCACTGGGCCTTTTCGACAGGTTGACAAACATCAGTCTGGCCAGAGTCAACACACTTGATTCCTGTACGTAATTAACTAGGTGACAGGCAGAACAGTAAACATCATGTCCAATCATATACTTTATTGGAGTAGCAAAAATTGATTCTTCTGTTCGCAGTAAAAAAGCTAACAAAATTCGAAACAGTTTCAAGACGAGACGGGTATCACTGCCAGCAATGTGCACACAGCTCCTACTGTCGTTCTGATGTCGCTCACTGTCAGGACACCGTCCAAAAAGATGTCAAATTCATTTTCCTGGAGATGGATGAGTGGCATCAGTGTCCGGACTTCCTACAACAAGAAAGCAAGAATATGAACACATGTATTTTCCTCTGTATTATTATGCTGCGAGTTGCTCGTTCGCCGCGCTTTCAGATCAATTATAATTGTATAGGTTTCACTAAGCATTTTATTTCTCGTTTAGCCTTACGCTCTAAAACATACCCGCAGATGTGATTTCCGTCAAAACATTTAGTGGGTCAATTAGTGCGATCTAGAGAGCGCGACCAGCGGATGACGAAGCGTCCCCTCAAGCCCCCTTCGCTACAACAATGTGTAAAAGCGAAAAATGGTACGCAGCATCAAGCGTTCCCTTTCCATCCAAGAAGTAGCAAAGGAAGAAAATCGGAAGTCAATGAATTACAATATATGTGCAGTACACACGTAAAACAATTCCCAACGTGCCACCGCATTTTCTCTGCTTTTAAAATTGCCCGTGCGTCCACTTCCCTTGAGAATACTCGAGGGGCCGATCAATGCAATCTACGAAGAAAACTCGGCCAATGGAGAAGCTGAAAATATGTTTGACTTAAAAATGAAGTCTGTAACGTGACACTGAGCATGAAGTCAGTACGTGAACCGTCATGCTCAGTAACATCTCTCGCTTCACTCATATGTCTAAACATGCTTTGGCCTTTTTATTCGCCGAGCTCTCTTCGTGGATTGGTGTGATTGGCTTCTCGAGTGTTCTGCGGGAAGTAGATGCACAGGAATTTTAAGCATGTTTCAAGAAACGTTGGTTTTACCCATATTTAATCCTTCTTGCCCTACAGTCAGTAACGGGTTACGAAAAAATCTACGAGCTGGAGAGGAAGAAGCGGACAGAAGCTTGTAGGGGAGAGGAGAAACCTTCTCTCCATTTCAAGCGTCCATCGGCTTTCTTCTTTTAGATTTTTCTTAACCTGTCATTGACTTTAGTCGCTTATATTTCCTCTATATTATTTTTAGAAAATAAAGCAAGGATTTGCTTTATATTACTAGCTCGTATATTGAAGATATAACCCTGACAAGCTTGCATTACCATCTGTGACAATGCACTATACTCGGGGGTGACTTGGGCAACTTTTTTGGCAATGTAGTCGAAGTTAAAAACGCCCGCGCATCTTAAGCGCCAATCAAGGCTATGCACACGCACTCTTCACTTCAGAAACGCCACAGAAAGTTGTTTCTGAGTATAAGTTAACCCTGTCTTAAACGAATGGCCCCGATAAGCGGTCATCAGTTCGCAATGAGGTAGTAAGTTAACCCAGCATATTTATGGTGGACGAAGGTAAACCTCTGCGTCGTCGCAATCTGAAACTTGTGATAGATTACAAAAACACCAACTAAAGTATACCTTCAAGCAGCTCTTCGAGGTTCAGAGTGACGTTCTTTTCCTTTGAGGAACACCTGTGTAGAAGCTGTAAATGCCTCAATCTTGGCTCCCATGTCCTCCGGATGTCTTTGCCGAACGGCAGTTTAACGTCTTGTAGTAACTGAAAAATAAACAACGAATGGACAGTGTTGCTGGTTTACAAAAGTACATTTATGCGCTTTGAATTTGTACACACGGATTGTTTACACACACACACACACACACACACACACACGCACATATATATAGATATATATATATTAACTAAATGACCACTTACTGTCACTACAGTGGAGTAGGGCTTGGCGTCAATTAAAATAATTTCGATTTACGTTTTCTTTTATATTGACTAGTTAATCAATTTATAGGTCGCGCTGATCTCGAGGCAAGATACTGTGTCCAGAAAAGGCCTAGAACAACCGATTTTTTTTTGACAAGTTTTTACTACGTCTTATAAGGCTTAGTACATCACAACTTGTCATTGTGCCTCATACAGAAGTAAGGCATGGCTAACATTTAAAATAAAATATATGTACATATTTGTACAATAACAAGTTCAAATATCAACTTGCCGTTGTGCTCATACACAAGAAAAGCATGGAAAACATTTAAAATAAAATATTTGTACGTTATTATTTAAACTTTAAAACCACTCTAGATAATAATCATATAAAACACTTAAGTAGCCATGAGAGACAATTGTGTTATAAACACACAAAAAGAATTAAATGAATATTCTTTTTACTTTTTTGTTTATAAGACTTTTCGTAACTCTAAATCCAACCAATATGCCAGTTAAACTCACTTGATTCAGAGTAAAAGAATAGTTAATTAATCGGAATGTTAACTAATTGATTGCCTAGCCTTATTACGAGGTAAAATTATCTAACTTAGCACGTATCAAAAGCCCCTATCTCATTCACAGGCGATAAAACGGGTAGTAAGAAACTTTTGAAGTCCTGAGGACCTGTAAAAATCTCGAAACTTTAAGACTAAATATAAAGAAGATAATATTGAGTTACCATTCCGGGAATCGTCATTGCCGGAAATTCCTCAAGGACTGTGAGGGCTCCAGCACCGCTGAGGATCCATTCTTGGCAAGACTGAAACGTCCGCATCATGCGGTCTTGTATCAAGTCGACGTTCAGGGGCGCTTTAGTTATCTCTTCGTTCATGAGCAAAACATGACGGCGAGCACTCACGGCGTCTTCACATTTGTGAGTATCAACGAATCCCTAAAACAAAAACAATTTGTTACGTTGATGCGCCGTTTACGCATGTAAGCTATTTACATAATAGTTGCAGCACTGAATATAGGACCAAGTAAAACAGTTATTTTTATCAAACATACATCCACATTTGTGCAAACACAAAATGCACAAAAAGTTCGCTCCTGTCGATTTCCGCACAACACTCCGAGAGCCAATCGTTGCAACCTGCGAAGTCCTCTCAGCGAATGACGACGCGGAACATACATTTAGACCAAAAAATGCAATCTGCGCTGTTACATTAAGCAAAGCAAGCGGGACGTTTTGCATTCCCTGATGTCGCAGACAGCATCTTTGGGTCTAACCAAATGTTCGGCATCCTCATTAGTTGAGCGGTGCCGGAAACTGCAGTGATTGGCTCTCAGAGTGCCATGTCCCTGGCCGTTCAAAAAACAAAAACGTTTACAGCACCTATTCGCTCACGTTTATTGGGGCCATAAATACGGATACATTAGCTAACTAAAGCCCGGTAACATAAGTTTTTACATTTACGAAGAGATATCATTGCTCATTTCATTCGCGCTGTAAATTCGAAGTTCTGTTCTTGAGATCTTTCTGGCGGAAAGCTTGAACTCAGTATTTTGTCATATTATATATAGTCAGTATTGTAGTAATGAAATCAGTGTTCGCTTCAAAAACGTTGTTTTCTTGTGTCATTCAACATACAAGACTGTCAAAATAATGTTTTTTTTTTTTTTGCAACGTGCTTGTTTGGACAACTCCAAGTTAAAATAGCATAAAAACAAATTTCAAACGACAAGTAGCTTAATTAATAAGAAGCCGCCCCCTGTCCTACTTATTCTGCCTATGCATCAAACAATTTCCGGCCATATTGAGCACTACTGTACTTATAGCAATTTTCAAGACAAATTATAAATATTGCCTGATTAGAAGAAGTTTTACCTTGAAATGATGAACAGGCCGATTGCAGTTCGTTTTCAAAAAGCCACCTGCAGACGTCTCCAATCGTCCATGTGCTCACGTCCGCTGACATGTTGCAAGTGATGGCTAAGAGGAAAGGGAGGAAGGTACTTCCTTCTGGAGCATCAAACCCAAAGGGAGAGGAGGTCAAACATTGTTCCGATCCGCCACTCGTACGAGCGAGTGTGGCACTCCCTCGAGCAACGAAACTAGATCCTGTTGGCACTAGTGACCATCAGCGACCCATTCCTGTTCACCGCTAAGCTGACAGCGCGGTGGAAGCTACGTGCTTGCCGGACCAATTAGTCGCCTGGTTTTTATCACCTGACACCTTTCTCTGCGGCTGTGATCACATGGTGCAAGGCAGAAGGTTCACTGGTCAAACGAGCATGACGTTCCCAACGAACTGTCAGCCTAGTGGTGAGCAGATTAGCCCCCGAAACGTCGCTTTTGAACACATTACGGCTTATCTTCTGGGGTGCCGTTGAGCTGCCTGAACCATGGTTCGCTGGCGAAGATAATATGCAGATGTCATCGCTTTTCCGTCCTTATCTGCGAGGAAACACGGCGATCACGTCACCAAGCATGTCCGTCAGCCGCCGGTAAAATTGTTGGCAGTTCACTCTCTTGCCAAAAATAAACACAAAATAAACAAGAGCGAAATTCTCGATTCGGCGTGACACCTTCCGGCAACGGAAACAATCAACACACTGTGTTGAGCAACGCGTGTTGGCCTATTTGGTGGCTGAGCGACTTTTGTGCCGGCAGTACGACAAGGCACCTAGATTCGATGATTCAGTGTCCGGTCAGTGACGTGTTTTTTATAGGAATTTATCAAAATAGAGGGCCTGGAAACAAGATTGAATGATAATCGAGCCTATTTTGGAACTCGAAGGAGAAGTGATAATAAATCAATCGGAGAGAGCGAATTGATGTCGCTGACAAAGAATTTTTCTTCCAATCGGAGCCACCTCCGAACCGTCGATTGCCATTTCTGAACAAATATTAGCTCAGTTAAGCGCCACGTAACGCAAATGCTGGGCGTGCAGGCGGCGCTTATCCCTTTTACACTAGAAATGGGAATCAAAAACATAGAACCAGCCCAAAAACCGGAAAAATGACCCCGGACAAAATTGTTCGAATAGTAAACTCGGACAAAATGGTTCAAATAAATTTTTTCGTATTTTTTCTTGCTCCTTATTTTTATTGGCTTTAATTGGTACAATCCCAACATATAAAAAGATAAATATTCGTATAATGCAATACTTTTCTTTTGTGAAATAAACATTTCATTACACAAAGAAACTAGTTGTAAATGTGTGCTACGTTTGGCTTCACTCAAAACGTCTTCTTGTAGCTCTGTGTTCAACAGAGCTACAAGAGGGAACTCCTTTAAAGTAAAACATTAAGTTCACAAAATGTAACTGTACCGCATCAATTTAAAGCTTCGCGCGGGAGATCGGAAAGAGTTGTATCAAGTAGTAAAATAGATTTTTGGGCTAGCTGGTTGATCGGCATAATGAAAAAGAGTGCAAAATAAACGGTACAAAGTCGAAGAAAAACACACACGAGACAGGTGCCTGCCCTGTGTGTGTGTTTCTCCAACATTGTCGCGTCTATATTGAGCTTCTTTTTTTTTTATAGTCTCTACAAAAGTTGCATTATAAGAGCATTGAATGTACTTAACAGAACTTCAGAGTAGCACCTTATTAAAAGATGAGTGTCTACAAATCACTCGGGACCATTTTCTCCGGGATTGCACTTGGGACCATTTTGTCCGGGGCCGTTTCGTCCAGGGCCATTTCGTCCGAGGCCATTTGTTCTGCATCCTATCATGCCATATTGCTCGCGAAAACTACGAGAACAGCAACGACCACGTTTCTGTGTTGTTTTTTTTTTCCTCATGCCATCCCATTCTCCTAACTCTTGGTGGGCGACCTCAAAGTAGCGAGCGGGGTTCAACGGCGGACGGAGCACTCATTTCTTACACTGCACATAAATTTGAACGCACAACATATCGAAGTTTAGTTTTGCTTCACTCAAAACGCACTTATAGAATATACCTATGGGATTATTTCGGGGTATCCTTCTAGACATAACTGCTCCTTGAAATCGAAAAACCACCATTCACAGGCTGATTTATTTTTGAAGATAAAGATGACTGCAACACATCACTTGAACCTTCCGCGCAGCAGGATTTTTGATGCCCCTCGCGGATGGGTCCCAACTCTATTTTTGCGGCTTGACGCGTGCCGCGAAACAATCAGAGGCGCCGTATTGGGAACGGGTGGTGTCATGACTCATGACCACAAGCTAGGACAACTGCATTCTATACTAAAACAAAAAAAACGTTCCTCTGTTCTATTTTTTTTTCATTCATACGCGCAGTTATACGTATATTTTCTAAACACGAGAGCAAGTTAAAAAATAGCTTTTGTTACTAAAAAAAACACGACGCCGCTTAATCACCGTATCACTCATTCATCGCAACATGCACTTTTTTGTGTGTGTTGCTCATTCATCGAAGTTTTGCACCTTTGAAAATTTGTATGCATTTTTTGGGGGTTGGGGGGAAATAAACTACACAATCGATTTCCGGAGGTACAGATTTCTTCAAATAAACTTTAATTCATAGACCCGTTTGGTTTATACAAATGAGTACCAAAGAGTAGCTTAATACTAACATTTCTTACTAAATAAAACACGGCGAGCAGTTACGTTTGCAAACGAACGCCAGTGTTCAAACCGCTGAAGCAGGTGGCCCGGGTGTCAAAGGCATCGAAGCCTGTTTCATCTATGGTCCGAGGCAAAGATTATCTCGGTTTGGTAAATAACACAACGCGACTTGGTAAATAACTACGACATTCCACCTCTCTAAGCTTTCAAGGACTTGACAGCTCGCACGGGCAGCTTTGTTTCCACAGAATGGCGCACCCGATTTCTCGCGTGCAAAGCCTTTCGAGCCTGGTCATTGTGTCCCTCTATCCGGTAGAAGACTTAAAGGGGCGATGCAACGATTTTTGTATTTTGCGCAAATACCGCTTAGAACGGATCCCTGACGTTAATGACCTGTAAAATACCCGTTCGTTTTTCACCACACGCAATCGAAGTCGCAGAAAAAAATAAAGAAAAAAGAGCAAAGTTCACTCCCTCTACTCGCAGCCAGAACAAGCGGCCACGTGATCTGGAGCCGATTATATGCCGCCAATGTTGGTCATAGCCACGCGCTGGAGTTGGCAAGGCACAGGACACGCGCTGCGTTCAAGACATTGTTATGGTTTGGCTGTTTTCGTCATTGCAGCGATTGGACACAGGACACTACCCGAATGCTTCTCGAGCTATAGATTATCACGAGCCCAAATCGAGTGCCCACGTAATGCTCGTGTCCAATCTATGAGCCGCATTCAAATATCGTCACTGGGCGGTACTGCTACCGCCCAGCTACGTCATCAGGTTTTGGGAAGGAGAGATTGAATGAAAACGCTCGGTTTTGTCCTCGAAATTACAGCGGAACGAAGGAGTTTCTCGGTCGGTGGCGTTGCGTGCGAGTATCTTTGAGTCCCACTAGTGCCAGTAAGCTCGTGTAAAGTGAAAAACATTCCAATTGAATATCGTTGCACTGCCCCTTTAAGGCTGCGGTCCCACGGCAGCCATCTTGAACAAGGCGTTAGTTCAACCAATAGATGGCGACACGCACCCGTGGGGTGGCCGAAACATTGGTTCACAGTGGGATGGCTCGAGCACCATCACGTTCCCCTCGTGGCCTTGCTCGCGCCGCTGCCAGCTGTGCTCAGCTAGCTCAAGTAGCGTGGCCCAGCAAACGGATGTATGCGAGAATGTCAGGCTGGGTATAAATTGTTCTCTGATGTAGGGAGATGCGGTTCGGCGGTTGTAACGTGCTTTCGCAATAAATCTTACCAAGAAGGAATCAAATGTTGATTGACGTGTCAATATTCTATCAATGAAAATTTCCTCTGCAGGAATGCACGCTCAGTAGACTCAACTAGTGGAAGCGGACGTCGAGTAAACTGCTTCGCGATTTACGGTACTTACCTCACCATTTTAATGACGACTAAAATAACGTCACGAAATATTGTGTTTCACGGGGTCCGGAAGATGTTGTAAAGGTTGTTACATTATAGTTCCCGGAAAACAAACGCCGTTGCAATATTTTCGGAAGTACCGACACACATTATGTTGTAAGTACAGCTTAGGGAAACCATCACAAGAAATAGGAAGACGTTTATTTGCAATGAAGACGCTATGAATGAACGGCGTTTAGCGACGGCAAGTTTTGAGCGTTCGGGAATTTATAAGTTGACGTGATTGCTAACCATGGACATGCGGACAATGAAGACCAGTTTTGTCGGGAGATGGTGTTGTGGTGATGACCGGATATCGGACGAATCATGGCAGACGAACAAGCAAGTTTCTTCTCAGCGATTGGTAAGTGTCCAGTTTCAAGCACAACACGTGGCTACCGACGTTGTCGACGTTTCGAACACTTACCGCTTTCGACAAAAGTCCTGGCACCTGGGCTAACTTTGTGGAAAGACTCGAACAGTAACTGAAAACGATCCACTATTCAGTCGGTGGGTGGAGAAACGTATCCACATCTGCGGAGTCATGTACGATGCGTACTCTAAGTGGCTGGAAGTTTACACGATGTGTGCCACGACGTCCAAACACGTCATTGACGTTCTACGGTCTCTTTTACCTACTTTTGCCCTACCGAAAATACTTTTCTCGGATAACCCGCCAAATCTTGCTTCAAATAAAATAAACAAGTTTTTGAAGAAAAAAAAAAAACAGCATCAGGCATCACATTAGTGCACCATACCATCCTGCAACTAACGGGCAAGCAGAACATATGGTGTGCGAAACGAAAAAAAAAAATCCCTTTTGAAGCTTACGGAAGAAGCAGTTCAGTGAAGAATCGCCAGGTTCTTGTTCCGGCACCATGCGTCGGTCTCATCTTACATAGAAAAAAACCCGCCGAAGCAATATTCGGCGGAAGAATAGCCACACCCCTCGATCTCATGATACTATCGCTTACGAACAAAGATCGAGAGATACCCACATCGGGAGTAATGGCAGTTTATTCGGTCGGACAACTCGTCTACGTGAGGAATTTCAGCGGAAGTCTGGCCTTCCATGTAAAACTTGAGTAGAAAAGGCTCTATGTTGGTTGACCAGGAGGTGTCATCTCTCTGAATAGGTTGGATATCAATGCCCTTAAGTGTAAATATAACTAAATCACAAACCTTTCTTTGTGTATTGTGTAACTGCCCTTGTATTTGATAGTAGAAGCTACGGTGGTGATCTGGACCTTTCACACCAGACTCCTTTTTCTTATTTTTCGCCTCATACTCCTTTGCGGTTTAAGTATGCTTCAAGAATCTTTTGGAACGGGGACACTTTACGTCAACGAGGCCATTTGTTCCGAGTAGTCAATCAGGGAATGCTGCTAGAAATCCGTCCCTCATATTAACGAATAAGCCGCGCTCCTGCACAGTGCAGTTTTCCTGTTCCACGCACAGTTGTAAAGCAACATCCTCATTGATTCTACCATATACTGTTGCGGGTGAAGAAAGTCTTTGGGTACACGATACTTGAAACAAGTCTGGCACTGTACGTTGTGGTTCAACACCCATTAATGTCGTCGTCCTTATAGAGCCTCATCATTTAATCATTACCTCGTCACCTCATATTGCTCTTCATCAACAGTAAGTACAATAGGCTACCGCCACATTACAATCCAAGAATTGAAAAATTAAGTAAATTAAGTCGTTCAGTCCTTCAACCAGTTTATAATTTATATAATGTTATTACGTTACATTACCTCGAGACGATGGACGTCAATTGTCGATCTTCAAATACTTATACCTGTATATAAATTAGACGCACAAGGGGGGGAGGGGGGGGGGGGGGGGTTGGTTGCCGAGTGCATGGTCTAGCGCACACCAGCTCGGAGCACTGGGAGCGAAAGCTCGCGCTGCAGAACGCACCCCGCCCCTGCCCGTTTCGGTCTGGAAGAGCATCGTACCGGCGTGCGGTCGTGCATCACTACTGCGTGGCGCACGTTGAAGACCCCAGGTTTTCGGTTGTACCGCACTGGCTAAATTGCTCATCTACAGCTGAGACACCAGACGCCCACTAAGGCAGACTAACTTCCGGCTGAATAAACATACACACAACAATTTGCAATTAGACGCATAATAACAAAGAACACAGTGTGCCGCCTCTTTTCTTTGGATGCCTTTTTTTCTAAACCAGCGCAAGCTCGTGCGTTCTCTCTTTTGAGACGGTTAGAACGGTCGCGTATAAAACCCGCGTTTCCCCTACCCGCCCGCTTCCTCCTCTCATTATGTGTATTTGGTTATAACTAAATAAGCTATAATAAGGGTGTATTATTCATATTTACTTTCAGTTTCAGTCAGGGAAAAGGAGTTTCGCTGCAACTAGAGCCAATGAATGAGCTGCGCTTAGAGTATCGGCACTCTCTTCCCCGACAGTGTTGTGAACGCCGCCATTTTGGTGCTTGTGCAGAGCAGGCGCAACTGCCGATCGTCATGATTCAAAAGTGCGACATCGTCAGCATTAGATTCGGTGTTAGGAAGCTCATGTAATGTTGCTTTGCTTTGTCGCAAACTGTTTAAAGTGGGGGACGGAAAAGCGTTTCTTGTGATTTCAGATAAAGCTTCAAATAACTGGCAACCATAATTTTAAGCCATACTAAGGCCAAGCGTGGCTACTCTGAAGCGTAGCTTATTTAATAACACTATTCATGCTCTTGTTCAAGAGGCTTGTAATACCTAGGGTGCCTCAATGTCCTTCTATTTAGGGTGATGCCACCCTCTGTAGTACCCGATGCCGACAGCACGCGCTCACGGGGAAAATACAAAGAAATCGACGAAAACAAAATGTCGCCATAGCACAATCAGCGCCACGAGCGCGTGCAGGGACACGCTCTTTCACGCGCTTCTGAACAAAAAATAAAAATAAAAGAAGGGGACAAAATGGCCAGATGTCGTGCTCCACCCTAAGCAAAGGGCACATGAAGTGCTCCCTCCACCCAGTAATACCTGGAGGGGCCATATCGTAAGCCCCGTGGATTCCACAAGCCACTACCTTTTGACACCTGCCTCTTCTTCATTGTTCCCGCTTGTGCCAGTAAATTAGCTACGGTTCAGAGTAACGACACTTGGCCATATTGTGGCTTAAAATCATGGTTGCCAGTTATATGAAGCTTTATCTAAAATCACAGGAAACGCTTTTCCCTCCCTCACAAATGTTTAAACAACCCGCGACAGAGCCTTGCAATATTGCATCAGCTTCCTAGCACCGCATCTAATGCTGAGGAAGTCGTACTTTTAGATCACGATGATCGGCAGTTGCGTTTGCTCTGAGCAAGACCCAAAATGGCGGCGCCCAAAACAATTTTGGGGAACGGAGTGCCGATACTTTAAAGCTCATTTAGTGACTTTAGGCATAAAGTGAACTCGGGCGTATTCTTTTCCTCTTCGTCTTCATTGCTTATTGATTTCAATCATATCGAATAATGAACACATTATATCACGCTACGCTTGTGTAAATATTGGTCCTAGATTTATTAGCCTGACCCAGTACTTAAACCATTCATTTATCGATAGTAAATCTTCCAATATATTTTCTTAAATGTGAGGGTAAAAAGACACGGATATTGATGATGATACAGACGCCAACGCCGCCCTCGGAAATTTTTTGAACATTAGAAATCAGCAGTTTGTCTGCCATCCGCCAGGTAGCGCAACAAAACACCCAAGCAGTTTTTAATTGTTTTTAAAATTAGCTAAGCTCTACACCTATTAAGAAACCAAAGCAATATCATTGTGAAAATTTAATACATCGCAATGTATATCTATTCCAAACTATAAATGTTATTAAATGCCAATAAATCTGTTTGATGTCCAAAACAGATATGCGTCAAAAACAGGTAAGTTTGAAGGGCTCCTGGAGCGTTATGACTTTGAAAATAAAAAAAATCCATCGTCCACCTCTTGGGCAACCATTGTAGCTCTAAATGTTATAAAAGATTTTATCACAGTTTAATTATTTCTTCAGCGGCATTTGAACTACCATGACACGAAGCACAAAAAAGTGCTACGTTTGATATAAAATATCTAAACAAAAAAAAATTTACACAACATTACATTTTTTTTTTGCATGTTACCAATTATAAGCACTACATCTGTAGCTAATTTCATTGCCCTAGCTCTTGTCATTAAAAACATAATTGCGCGGAAAAATGTCAATTTTAGGGCAATATTTGGAGGGATGAAAAAAACAAAGTAGTGCAAATATCAAAAAAGTGGATCGTTAGATTCTGCTCCGACATCATCTTAACAAAACTGCTATATTGGAACCGTGCTATTTTTAATGGATCGTTCATAAAACATGAACTAGCGGAGCAAGTGAGGGTCCGCGCCATCGTATTCGCAACGCTACAAATGCGCATGAACAGTAAAAACCAACACATACATAACATCAAATGAAAGAGGATTGCATTGCCTTTCAAATGACATCAATCCCACAAACCAGTATTTAAAGGGAGATGAGTAATGGCCTGCCGAAAAGTACCTAAACTGCCACATTCAGTGGGACCGTGGCCTTAAGTAACCTCCTTTTTCCAAAGATCGCTTTATCTCTTTCCTGGCTGCAACAAGAACCCTTTTCGCTCTCTCCAGGCCGGAAACTAGCTCTGCATTTCTTTTTTTACTTTGCGAGGGGTGCTTTTGGTTGAGAAAGCACGCTTCTAAAGGGTCTTCCCCGAAATCGGTTCGTGTTTAGCGAAAAGAACCCTTTTTTGCTCATTTGGCTCCTTTTTTTCTGAGAGTGTATATGGCGCACGCGCAATACGCTTTACGTTCTTTCACTACAAATCCTGCGTCCGCACCTGACGTGGTCAAAAATACGCTTGTTCGAAAACAGCGCATGACTGAGCAGGGGAGGAAGGATAATTATTGTTGATTGGCACTGTGCGATATTCTTGCGCACGTGCAGCTGCGACGTCGCTTGTGCGGAGAAGAAAGCGTGGTGCTCACACTGGGATTCCTAAAGGTCGCAGCTGCGAAATCCCGTGTGAAATCGCACTATGTAAATCAGGCCCTACCAC